>NC_081413.1:276236023-276361023 GCF_030272615.1 Cryptomeria japonica
CATACACATACACATACACACATAATTTTTTATTTAGAAACGAGTCCAAAGCTTTATAAATTATCATATTTTATTGGCATTTAGAAAAAATTAACTTACCATAAATGGTAATATATAAACTTTATTTAATTTTGATGTGAATTTAAAAAGGTATATTTAATCACCACATAGTGGTGAAATGGATCAAATCTCTACCTTTAATAAAGGAAGAATTAGTTAGTACTTGCATGATCAATCACCACATACCAACAATGTCCCACTTGGAGACTAATTAGGCTTCACACCAAATAATCTCCCACTTGGAGACTGATACTAGAAGACCCTGTTGCACTTACAACTCCCACTGGATAAAACACTTGGACTATTTTTCTCCTTAATTCCATGATTTTCAGTCAAGAAGGCCAACAAAAACTGATGAGGAAATCATATTCTCCTGTGTGACTACCTTCGTGAACATATATGCAGGATTGTAGGATTGTCATTTGTGTGAATCTTTTCAAGTCATAATTGACCATCCTCGAAAATAGACCGTATGAAGTGGTACCTGAGCTAAATGTGTTTTGTCCTCAAATGAAGAGAAAAATTCTTTGCAAGATGAATGACACTTTGGATATCAGTGTAAAATGGGCTATCCTCCTGCATCCTACCCAATTCCTCCAAAAAATATTATAACCAAATCATCTCCTTACTAGCTTCAGTAGTAGCCACATACTCAACTTTAGTGGTTGAAAGTGCAACAACCTTTTGTAGTCTAGAAATCCAACTAACTGTAGTTCCCCCTACAGTAAAGACATACCCTGCAGTACTTCTCCTTTTATCAATATCACCTACTAGATCAAAGTCAACATATCCTCGTAGAGTAGAGTTTGATTCTCTGAAACATAATGCCTTGGTAATAGTACCTCTCAAATAATTCAGAATCATTTTGACAACATTCCAATGTTCCATTCCTGGATTTCTCATATACCTACTCACAACTCCCACTGCATGTGCAATATCTGCCACGTGCATACCATTGCATACATCAAACTACAAATAGTTGATGAATATGGAATGTTAGACATTTTATTTACTCTTTGGATACATCTCCTTAGTCAATTTGAAATGACCAGCCAAAGGTGTACCAACTACTTTTGTAATGCCCCACCAGGAAACCCCAAAGGGATAAAGATAAAACACAAGAATAGAGTGATTTTTTTTTTAAAGTTTAAACATAATAATGATACAATGAGTTAACATTAAGTTCAGATTACACAACAGAAGAATTAACTAACACCTCAAGAGTTTCCCAACGTGATTACTTGATTCAACACTTAACTCAACTCATGCTAATTAATCCAATTAAGTTGATTAACTTAATGACATGATAATACTTTAAACAAGGATAAATTCGTTCGGTAAGTTAAAATTATAGATAACATGAGAAGTTTATCAATTACAATTTAACCATACATTTCGTTCAAACTTGCAATAAAACATATGTCATGCATCTAATTTCCTTACATACTTAAATTGCATTAAAAACTAATGAATACTTTCCATTATACCAACCTACATTCTTCATGATCCATATTACTGCATTGAATAAGATAACTACATACATGCATTTAAGATTAACATCATCTAATCCACATAATACATTTTAACTATAATGCCATCCATACATTCTAAATAAAAAGGAAACAGAAGAACACAAACACCACATAACACCAAATTGATATCGGAGTTCACCCCTAGCGGACTACATCTCCGTGTCTGCTCAACTGCACGACCCCTTTGATAAATAATAGGGTGAAGAATACATAAGGTTCACATCCATAACAACTTGCCAATAAGACATACATAAACAAATAATACATACGACCACATCGGTCCAATAGATACATGAATGATCCCAGAAAAGGAAAAGGATTCATTTGAACATGATAAGGAGCAATATCAAAGAACAACTGGAGCACCCACTAAACTAAGTCCTTGCAACCCATCATAAGCAACCCATGCTCTAACATGAATATCAAGTACTCACAAGGGCATAAACAACCATATATAACTCCACAACAATGTTCCTAACAAAGACCACAGAAATTGCACACTAGTGAACATAAGGGACAAGTGTCATCACATGACCTAGTATGGTTACCCTGGCAGGCCTCCATAGGTACCGACCCCATCTACTAGGCTACCTTGGCAACCTTTCCCAAACCTCTGGCCCATCCAAGTCTCATGTGGACCCAACACATCCTTTCGTGATGACAAGGTTGTTGGTTTGCCATTTCAGGCCTTCTCACTGCATGTTGAGTCTGTACTAGCCCTCATCCCATGCGTGAGGAACAATTATCTTACTTAGTGTTTTCCTTAACTAAACTTTCTAAAATGCTATTAGGTTATCACTTATTTAGACACACTTTCGATGGATTACCCTGCAACCACTTTGGGCGTGACCCCCACTCGAAAGCCACTCTCCCATATGACACTAGACCATAATCAAACGAACTCTTAAACCAAGGAATACACTAGGACAAGCATATAGAGTTCAATACGATAGGTATACCCACTTGGCCAAACAAGTTTGCATACGAGGTGCACTGACTGGCGGTTCTCTGACCAGAGACATGACCAGCTACAATCAACCACATAACAACACCCAACACTCGTATAAAGGACATGACCAGATACAAAACCATCACAAGAAAACAGTCCAAAACTCGAGATCAAGGACCTAAGCAGGTTCCAAAATAAACATATGACAATATCCACAAATCACAATCAAGGACTTGCCATTTCTTAATCAAATGTGAATACAAAAAATTAAACGTGCATTGACATAAATATGTAATGACAATCGTTATTCCATATCACTTAAACATTACAATCAATCGAGTTTTCTAATAGATCTAAATTTGATTGCGATTTGTCTACCTCGTTTAGGTACATGTTGCCTATGGTTTACTAATTCAACTATAATTCAATTTTTATCATTAAATGATATAAATACTTTCACTAAGAATTTTCAACTAAAATCTCATTAATACAATTATATGTATATACGATACATATAAAAATATAATCTAATTTATATATATTAATTAACCAAAATTAATATTTAAAAAAAATAAAAAAATAATCAACTTCCATCTCTTTCCACATAACAAAACAAAACAAAACATTTCTATTTCCCTCAAACTGAAACACCTAATTTAACCTTTTCAAAATCAGGTTATGCCTTTGCATAGATATATATATACAAAAAAAAAATACAAATTAAATATGAATTAATATATATATATTAACAATTAATAAAATATATACTAATTAATAATTAATATTTAAAAATACTATTTAAAACTTTTCAATAAAATAATATTAAAAAATTTTAAATGAAATATTATTAATAAATTGCGATATAATTTTAATTTTATTTTATAAAAAATAAAAAAAGAGAAACCTGCGGGGCCCATGTCCCAACCACGGGAGTGGAGGCAGTGCTTTCATTGGGGAGGTTGCAGCCACATTGTGGACGCAGACCTTTGCATCCACACTGTGGACGCGGCTATGTCCACACTGTGGACGCAGACCTCTACGGCCACTTTGTGGACGCACACCCTTGCGGCCACACTGTGGTCACAGAGTTTTGCGGCCACACTGTGGATGTAGACCTCCACAGGTTGCGATCCATGGGAGGGGCACGGGTCGAGCCACGACTCCCCCGCCCTCCAAAACATAAAACCGCATCAACATTTATCTATTTGTTTTTAAGTTAATAAAAAAATGAAGCCCTCAACTCTTGCACACACAGACACAGGTTTTTCATTGATTATTATTATTTTTTAAAGAAAACAAACCCCCCAAAATAACAATGTAAAAATCAAAAGAAACAGGGAATGCCTGTTTTTTGTTTTGAAAAGTAACAACATGCCAAAATACCCAATTTGGCAAAATATCAAGCATTCTCCACTTCCATTTAACCAAGCACAAACAATTTGCATAGATTTAAAACCCTACCCAAATTCAATCTTGAAATCAATCTGAGCAAACCAGAAACTGATTTGAAAAACAAAGGAATGAATTCAAGGAGGGATAAATTCAAAATCTCATTGCTATTCTTCTCTATTCACCAATCTGAAAGATTTTTCAACAAACAAACACATTTCTTTCAAAACCAAATCAGTAAATTTCTTAACAACAAAGGAGATTAATAAAAGTCCTACCTCTATATGCAATCCTGGAAGTGATTTGTTGAAGAGCCCAACCTGCAAGCTCAAGAAATTCCTTCTCCCACAAAATGCCCAAAATTTTCCATTCCAAAAATAACTCTCCCAAAATATTTTTGAAAACCTAGGTTAAAAGGGAAATTGTTTGACCAAAAATCATTTTTTCGGATTTAAAATATTTTCCTCCAAATAAAAATGAAAATCATTTTTCCCAAACAATTCAAATATGCAAAAACTTGCTTTTCTTCTAAAATTGATTTTCTTAATTTAATTAAAACTAACATTTCTATTTCAAGATGCCAAAGAGGGTAAAATATTTCCATTTTCAAATACTATTTAACCTTTCTTTTCAAAATGCATATACTTAATTAATTCATCATTTTAAAATAACCATTTAATCAATCTTGCTACAAACATGAATTTAGCAATTTGATTATTGATTAACCACATAAAGGGATCCTATTTAATTTAGTCCCTTAATTTACTAATGCGTAAAAACACATTCAATCTAATTAAATACTTGGGATAAATAATCAATTTTACCACACGCACAACACACAACCCAAGAAAGCCAAAAAAATACATGACTCGCATACCCAACCAAAGGGAAACTGATGAGCGACTGACGACACTCACTTGAGCACGACTAGGGTAAAACAAGGGTCTTACGACTACCTAATTCATTTCCTTAGGGTTGATAAGGTACACTCAAACCTGTGAATCCAGGTGGAGATGAACCTCATACCTATGCGGTACCATACCTGCAATCTCCTGCACAATGAACCACACATGCATACATATATATTGAATGAAAGTGTTAGCCTGAGATTAATAACATGAATAAGAAGAACAACTAATCTTACATAAGAATTGATGCGAAAACAACATTTACAGGTACGCACAATAATCATAATATATGACTATAACATTACAACATGGTACATCAACCATCCAAGAAGGCCACTTAAAAAGTCAACCAAGGTCAAACTAGTTTTAAAAATCTGATCAGGGCAGGGGTACTACAACTTTTGCATTTTGCATGTTAAATATTTTCAACACCTTCTTTATATACTCACTTTGGGACAAAGTTAATGTTCCATTTTTCCTGTCCTGTGAAATCCTCATACCAAGGATTTGCTTAACTACACCCAAATCCTTAAAAACAAATGACTTTGCTAATTTCTGTTTAAGTTCATTTATATGTTGCATATTAGACCCAACAACAAGCATGCCATCAACATAAATTAATAGGATAATATAATTGTCATTGTTCAATCTCTTAAAATAAACACAATAATTAGAATGACATCTATGATAACCTTGTTCAATCATGAAACTATCAAATTTCAAATACCATTGTCAGGGTGCTTACTTTAGGCCATATAGACTCTTCTTCAACCTACACACACTAACGCCTCCTTACCTTTGACCTCATATCCCTGTGGTTGTTGCATGTAGATTTCCTCTTCCAAATCCCCATGGATAAAACTTGTATTAACATCTATCTATTCAAGATGCAAGTCTTCTATAGCCACAAGACTTAGAATGGTTCTAGTGGAAGTCATTTTTACAATTGGAGAAAATATTTCATCAAAATCTATACCCTTTTTTTTATGCAAAACCTTTTACCATGAGTCTGGCCTTATATTTTTTATGTCCTTCATCCTCCTCCTTCAACCTATAAACTGATTTATTTGGCAAGATTCTTTTTTCTGCAGGTAATGGGATTAAGTCCCAAGTTTGATTCTGCATTAAGGAATCCATTTCTTCTTTCATGCCTAGCTCCCACTCTTGTTTGGCATCCACCTACATTGCTTCTTCATATCCTTATAATTCACCATAATCAATTAATAAAATAGAATACAAATAAGGAGAAAATATTTCAGGAGGTTTACTTAACCTTGTAGAACTTCTAACACTTGTAGGAGTCCTGGGATATTTTGTTGTTGCCAAGCATCAGGTACCAATGGCTTTTTATTTTCAGGAATCTCATCCAACACCACATATTCCTTTTTGTCTTGTTCATGGTTCTTTTCCTATATATGTTCTTTATACATGACCTTCTCATTGAATATAACATCTTTACTTCTAATAATTTTCTAATTTTCAAAATCCCATGATCGATAACCAAAGTCATCTATTCCATATCCAACGAAGGGACATTTTTTAGATTTAGCATCAATCTTGGTTCTATTTTCTTTATCAACATGCAAACAAGCTTCACAACCAAAGGTTTTAAGATTACCTTTTTACCAGTCCATGCCTCCTCTAGAATGCCACCATCCAAAGGATTTGAAGGTCCTCTATTTATCAAATAAATAGCAGTATGTACAACATCTTCCTAGAAATGTAAGGGTAGTCCAACATGAAATCTCATGCACACTCCATGATGGTCCTATTCATTCTCTCAGACACACCATTTTCTTGTGGGGTTCCTGGAACTATCTTCTACCTTCAGATTCCATTGAAAGAACAGTAATATTCAACTACTTTTTTGTAAAACTCACCTCCATTATCAGATCTGAGGCACTTCAAATTTTTTCCTGTCTTGTTCTTAACCAAAGCTTTCCATTTCTTAAAAGTTTCAAAAACATCATAATTATATTTTAGGAAATACACCATGTTTTCTTGGTTGCATCATTTTCAAAAGTAACATAATAACAAGAGCCACCGAGAGATGCTAACTGAGCCTGTCCCCATACATATGAATGCACAAGCTCTAATTTCTCACTCTTCTTCTCTTTCCCAACCTTGAGAAATTTGACTCCTTTCTGTTTACCATAAACACGATTTTCACATAACTCTAAATCAATCTGCTTCAATCTTGGCAATAGATTTTTGGAGTGAATGATTTCATCCCTTTCTCACTCATGTGCCCAAGTCTATGGTGCTACAATTTTGAATATGTCCTTGCAACATCTATTATAGTTGTCTCTGCAACAAATTTTTCTATAGCAACTAAGGTAGAATAAGTATTACCAGTAGACAAATATAATGTGCCTACCTTTTCACCTTTAGTGACCTTCCAGACATTATCTGTAAAGGTAGCTATGTAGCCTTCACTCCCTAGTTGTCCTACAAAAATTAAATTTCTTCTTAAATTAGGGAAATGCCTTACCTCCTTCAACAACCAATCATTTTCATTCTGCAACTTGATTTTTATCTTCCTTTTCCAATAATCTAACAAGGCTCATCATCACCCAAGTATACCTATCCCAAATCACCTCAAACATAATCTAGAAAATATTTTTTATGGGGTATGGCATGAAATGAAGGCATCTTGTAAAATATTAGTTGCAACGTTGGCTTCCAATTGTCATCTTCATTTTCGTCTCCTTGTTTGTTTTTTTGAGACCAACAATCTTTCTTTAAATTTCCTAGCTTTTTGTAGTACCAACAATTCTTTCTTCCTCTGGATTGAGAGCATCCTTTCTTAGGCTTCCCTTGTAACTTCTAGCGATTTCTTGGAATTTTTCCTCTTTCCTTTGATCATCCCCTATTCTCTACATTTAAAACATTACCTAATGATGTTGAAGAGTCACCTATGCTTTTCTGTCGCATTTCCTTGCTTAGGATAACACCAACAATGTCATCAAATTTTAAAATGATTTTACTAGAAACAAAGTTACTTACAACCATAACCAAGTTATTCCAGCTTTCTAGCAAAGAAAATAAAATTAAGAGAGCCCTAACCTCTTCATCAAAGTTAACTTTTACAGAAATCAATTGGTTGGTAACTATATTAAGTTCATTTAAATGATCTTCTGTAGATCCTCCTTCACTCATTTTTATATTAAATAAACGTTTCATAAGAAATACCTTATTCAAAGCAAAGGGTTTCTCATATGATTTCAACAATGTTGCCATCAGGGTTTCAATTGTTGTTGCTTTTAATATATTGAATGCTACAGATGGTGCAAGGCACAACCGAATGGTCCCTAGTGCCTTTCAGTTTAGAATATCCCAGTCTTTATTTAACATCATAGTCGGTTTCTTTATCTTTTCTTCCAATGGCCACCACAAATCCTTCTGATACAGGTAATCCTCCATCTACATTTTTCATAATCGATAATTCTGACTGTTGAACTTCTTGACCTTGAATTTGGTTTCTTCCATTTCTCCCACTCAAATCTGAAAGTCCCTACCAATGTATAGAAATACACATCTCTAATACAAATTGTTAGGGTTTTGGCAGATTCGAAGCAAATACAAATTATCAATTATATGCATATTCGAATACACAAAGATGAAGGAAAATACACAACAAAAATAACACAGAGATTTAATGGGTTCACCCAAGATGGGCTGCATCCATAGAACACAATTGTCCAATATTTTCTTATTATCCAATAAAACAATACAACACCATTATAATGCCCTTTTCATTACAGCCGCTTATAACATGCAATTTTTAGGGCAACATACAAAGTCAACCTTTTTTTAGGGTTTTTTCAATGTCGATTTTTCAACAAAAAATGACAATTTTTTTTTCCTGAACTCTAGCAAGGATACATTACGAGTGTCCAATACTTGCATGATCAATCACCACATACCAATAATCTCCCACTTGGAGACTGATCAGGCTCCACGCCAAACAATCTCCCACTTGGAGATTGATCCTGGATGACACTGTTGCACTTGCAACTCCCATTGGATAAAACCTGGACTCAACTGTTCCTCAATTCCATGATTTCCAATCAAGAAGGCCAATATAAATTGATAAGGAAACCAAATTCTCTTTGGTGACTACCTTTGTGAACATATCTACAAGATTTTCATTTATGTGAATCTTTTCAAGTCGTAACTAGCCATCCTCCAAAATGGACTGTATGAAGTGGTACCTGAGTTGAATGTGTTTTGTCCTTGAATGAAGAGCATAATTATTTGCAAGATGAATGACATTTGGCTATCATTATCTAGTGGGCTATCCTCCTGCATCTTTCCCAATTTCTCCAAAAAATATTGTAACCAAATCATCTCCTTGCTAGCTTCAATAGCAGCCACATACTCAACTTCAATGGTTAAAAGTTCAACATCCTTTTGCAGTCTAGAAATCCAACTAACTACACTTCCTCCTACAGTAAAGACATACTCTGTAGTACTCCTCCTTGTATCAATATCACCTGCCAGATCAGAGTCAACATATCTTTGTAGAGAAGAGTTTGATCCTTTGGAACATAATGCCTTGGTAGTAGTACCTCTCAAATACTTGAGAATCCATTTGACAACATTCCAATGTTTCATTCCTGAATTACACATATACCTGCTCACAACTCCCACTACATTTGCAATATTTGGCCATGTGCATACCATCACATACATCAATTGCCAACAACTAATGAATATGGATACATTATGAGTGTATAGTACTTACATGATCAGTCGCAATATACCAACATGGAGACATATGAGGGTTCCATGTATCTTGCAAAGTTGGGTCCAAAGTGCGCAAGGACACTCAAGGTCTGATATAACACACATAGTGTCATAATCAACACTAGAACAAATCAATCCTACAACATAGTCTATGATATTATCCCAAGATGATCTACCTCATGGAATGACTGGTTCAAGTATGAGTTCATACAAATAAGGCAAAATATCTAGCCACCTAAGATGTGTCAGGATGACATGATGCTAAGACTCATAATTTTCCATTGCTATATTGATAATAGAAGGATGAACAAAAGAACCCATGATACCTTGTCAAATGAAATTAACAAACCCCAAAAATATCATTCTAAGTGCTAAAATATCCAAGCAATTGACTATATAATGAAAACATGAAAATATGAATAAAATATACTTAGGGCAAAATCTTGGAAAATAGACCTAAGATATAGATAGAGGACTCTAAGAGATTTTTGACAATGGTTTTCAAAAAATGAAGTTTGAATGTGCAAGATATGGCTCCGGAAGTGAAAAAATAAAGGCTGAATTTAGTGGCCTAGTACAAATAATTGATGCAGAATCTAACAAAACTACCTGCAGATTTAGATTGGTGTTAGAACCAACTTTTTGACAATATCTCATTTTTATGATTTTGACCTTGTATGCTCGAGTTATTGAAAAAAACCACAACTAGGTTTTTAAGGTTTGGAGGCTTAGAAAGTGCATGCACATCTAGGCAATACGATTGATGTTAGTGAAATATTATATGAATATTCTTTACACTAGAAACAACCCCCCCCCAAACCAATAAATAAATAAATAAATAAATTTTAAAAAAAATTTAGGCCCCAAAATATTAGGGTCACTGAAAACACGCTAATTCTAGAAATGGATAAAATTGGTCAAGCACTAAAATTTGTGCCCAAATTTAAACAAAACTATGTCGTCATACCTTCATGTTGACATAAGGGTAGGTATGATATGCATGTACCTAAAAAGAGGTGCTACAAGTTGTGGTTCGACCCTTATTTTGGTAAGAAAAAGTTTTGAATTTTTTTTTTTGATCGATTTGAAAGCCCTACAAAAAGATTAAAAAAAGGCATGCAATTTTTTTGTTAAAAGTCAAGATGATGGACACTGAGTTGTTATAGTATGATGTCACAGTGTCTAACTAATTCATACAAAAATTTGAATCGCTAATTTTTTTGTCACAAATCAACTTTCACAAAATTTGATGATTTGATAAGCAATTTTAGTTTTGGACGTTCTAAGCATGATGGTGACCTTTGTATCGCTCCAAAGTGCTTAGATTTTTTAGCTATCATTAGCTTTTGCCTCAATTTTTGTGTCCTCAACCAAATTGATCAAAAAATTCAATCGTTTGAATTTTGATGAAATGACAGTCAATCTTAAGGTTTTGGGATGTTGCAAACATGATGACAATCTCTGTTTGAGACCCAATGTGCATAGTAAAACCACTCAAGGTTGGATCCCTCAAGAATGTGGATAGGAAATTATCAAATTTAATACTCCGATACCATGTAGAAGTTGATGATAGAACCACAAGAGCCAAGAATCATTTACAAGCAAAACACCTGTCACATAAAAGAGATCTAGAAAAGATAATATGCTCCATAACAACCTAATAATTTTGTATTATTATACACAAGAATATTGGAGATACAATTATAATGAATAAATGAACCCTTATAAAAGGTTGAATTAAACCCTAATGCAAGATTAAATTAGCTAGTACCAAGTGTCACAACCATAATGAATGGGACAACTTAAGCTATTATTAGCCTAATTAAATAAAAGGAAAAAAAAACACCTAAGTTTAGCTAAAGTGAAAAATTAATTAAAGGACCTAATTAATAAATAATTAGATATTTTCCTAATTACTCCAACAAACTACATAGTTTATGCTACAATACACGAGGACATGACAACAACAATTCCAAAGCTATAATTTCAATTATCTCTCATGGTTTTGTTATTATGATCAAGTTTATAGATGTATTTCCTAGAAAATTAATCAAGGATCGCAAAGACTAAAAATTGGTTATTGTGAAGAGAATTGAAAAGTATAACTTGTAAAAAATTATTTTGCGTATTTTTGAATACGAGTAAATGATTAGTATTTTCAGAATGAGCAATGATTCTATGAATGAATGCAACAATTGAGATGTGAGAAACAAATATTTGGAGTAGACACCTTGAATACAAATAATACGAATTGATTGATCAACTTAAGAAGTAAGTACAACTATATAGGAAGAGATCATCCATCTAGAATAACAAATGCTATCTAGAAACTAAGCATGTAACTCCATGCAAGATTGTACAACTAAGAAACCTTATACCTATAGGATAATATCCACATAATCAAACTTATCTAGGAGAATATATGAGAATAAAATTTATGCACTAAAAACCCCCCTTAAGCATATATGGCTAGATATAAAGAAACTTGGGTCTTAACAACAATGCCTAATCATATACCCAAATGTTGAGAAACAAGGTGAAGAAAGATTGCAATATTAACTTTCTTATGTGATTACAGATTTGAAAGGATTACTAAATCTAAAATTAAATATATAATGAACTTGTAATTGAACTATAAAACATAAATATAAAAAACAACCATACCAAAAGAGACACTAGATTTACGTGGAGAAAACCTTTCGGGAGAAAACTCCACTAGAGAACGAGGGTAGGTATATTATTATTCTTCAAAAGAGAGGACACCAAAATAATACACTTAATTACACTTCTCAAAATAATCTTGGAACTACTTGGAAACAATGAAAAACTGATGATTAAACAACTGTAGCTTGGCTCCAATTTATAGTCAAATGGGAGAGGAAAAACCACTGTTGTTTTCCCAAAATAAGGGGCCAAAACCACTTGGAAAAACCCATACCTTGGGGAATAAATAACCAATAGGCATAATAAAATAATAAATATCTCTTCAAGTGACTCCTCATGGGTGACAAACCCAAAGTCACTTATTCTTTACACATTCTGAGTGCTCTGAAGTTTGCGATGACAGTTTGGAAACACAAATGGACACCTTTTCTCTTCTAAAACTTGATCTCCTTATGCATGATCATTCATGACTCATTATGGACATGGGGAGGAGTTTATTTTATCCATTTTGATTAATATTTATCACCTCTTCATTTTTACCTCTTGAAAATGCAATTACAAATAGCCACAAAGTACAAGGATTTAATATTTTCCTCACATGTCCTAGGGAACACTTTCCAAAGAACATTGAAAGATATGAATGGCATAGTATTTCAAGGTCAATATCACCTTATCCTAACACCAATTAAAAATATTCTCATAAAATAGAGAAAGGAAGAAGACCTCGTTAAAAAAAAATTCCTTCCAAAAGAGATAAAAGGAAATAGAAGTGTACTAGACACAACCAAATAAGCTCTCTAAAAGAGTATGATTGTCTTATTGCAAAAAACATTTGAATAATTTTTGTGAAGCATTTTTTTCTCTATGAAAGAAGTATCAAGATTGTAGTCTTCCAAATCTACAAAGTGAGACTCTACAAACAATGATGAAATATTTGATAGAAATATATCCCAATGTGACGGAAAACTGGTATAGAAAACCCACTCCATTGAATCTCTAGAATTTCTCGAGGAAGAAACTCTAGATGAAGAAATAGGCAATGGAGAAGTGTCCTCAACTATATATGTGACAAGTAGATTGACCATCTCATGAGGATATGTCCATACAAGAGTGTCATCCATAAGAGTTTCTTTTGTTAATGGTTACTTGGCTTAGCAAGGAGACCAAGGAGATAGGATAGTAGATCCCTCTCTAGGGATGATTCTTAATCCCTTGCTCAAAAGAAAAATAGTTCTCTAAGGCAATCTTAAGAATAGAAGAATGGGAAACCATGACGACCCCTCCTTTTGGGAACTTTATCTTAGTTCATTTATTACAATACCCCATACATATGGAAATGAGAATGCATATAGAAAACCCCTACCCTTTATTTAACACTTTATTATTTTGTGCACAAGCAAGTGTTGACTGATTTAGCACTTTAAAATTTTGAGTTATGATTTTAAATCAAATTAGTAAGAAGAAAAATAACTTTACATGCAAAGGAATATATGCCCCCCTTAATTCGAAACTTTATAATTTAGTGTGATTTTTAGAATACCCAAAAATTTGTTAAAATGTTGGATTTTCATAGTGGAGACTCAAGTTCAATTCTCCATAGGGACATCTAAAGTGGAATTCTAATTGTAACTCTTATATTCAATAATTGGATTCTAATATGGAGGTGGTTTCTAAATAAAATTTAATTCCTAAGTGGTGACTCTTGGTCTTCCATAGGTGATTTCTAATGTGTTTTCTCGTAAGGAGATGTAGTACCCCTCCTTGATTAGACTCTTTTTGTATGTTTTTGATTGAATTTAGTGGAACATTATTGTATATTGATTCAGATTTGATGCGATGTTATTTCATACTTTATCTAGATCTGTGGTGTATGATTTTATGCAATATCCCAGTGCTTATGATTAATGTTATTTTATGGATCATTATCATGGACTGACACTCTTACCTTATATGTGCGATGCATTATTTATATGTTGCATGTTTGCAAGTGTATTGGGATGCAAGGGGATGATTTTTCTTCACTCACTCCGGTTAGATAAGGAACATCATGATTCTTCTTCATCGGTGTGTGTGTCATGTCTATTTATATATATATATATATATATATATATATATATATATATATATTTGTCTATATGCATGTGTGGATTCTTTGGTGCAGGACATTGCAAGTACTAGTATCGGGTAGGTACGGGGTATCAACTCCACCTGACTTCATAGGTATGAGCATGCCTTATATGTTCGATGGGAGTGGAGAAGATAGTGGTTGGACCTTGACTTGACCCACAGTTACACTCGTGTGAGTGTTGTCAGTCGGTTGTCTTTCCCATTTGGTCGATATGCAAGTCATAGTGCTTTGGGTTGGTCATTTGTGAGTCATCATTTAATCATTCTTTATTTCGCGTTCTTTCGTTCATCTGAATGGTTATTTAATTGAATGGATGATTCTATCTTAGGTTGGTGTAATTAGTTAATTATTATGCTCTTAAGATTATTGATTAAATTAAATTAATGATATGCTAGATTAAATGCTTAAATGGCTTATTTTATTGTAAAGTGGCATTAATATTGTGGAAGGAAATAAATAATTGCCTAGCCATTTAAGTTTTAAATGCTTATGTTGAAAGACAGTATTATGGGAAATAGAAAATATAAAAGAGAAAGCTTTTCTTTTTACCTTTCCATTGACTTTTGTATTTTATTAATTGGAAAAGAATTATTTTTGGAAAAAGAGTAAATCTGATTGCTTTTTACTTTTTAAATAATTTAATTTGATTGGTGGAGAAAACTTTTAACCTAGAAAGTTTAGGTTGAAATTATTTTTCCCATATATTCCGGAAATTCAAGGGAATGAGAGGCAGAAAATTTGGAAGAGGAATTTGGAAAACCATTCTTAAAGAGGAGCTGGAATTTGATTTGGTTTGCAAGGACTGAGATTCTTCCATCATTTTGCTTGCTAGTTTGCTTCAAGGTTGGATAATCTCTTCTTGTTTGAAATTTAGATTTGAATATTTCAGTTGCTTCCTATGTGGTAAAAAAATGCAAATCTCTTGTAGATTCTTGTGAAATGATTGGAATGGAAGAAAGAGTGTCTGTTATTGTTGATTTTGAGAAACTTATATCATATGTTTGCTTATAGGAATGAAATGGTTCATTTCTCTATTTGCTGTGTGTTTTTGTTCTTGAAAATCAACTTCTTGAATTACCTCTTCTACTAGGGATAGAAAGAATTAGATTTAGGTGGCTGTGTGCTTTCTAGTATCTAATTGCCCAAGATTTAGGGTTTATGTTGGCAAAAATTGGTTATTGCCTTTTGCTAGATGCAAGGAATTCTTCCAGTGTATGAAAGTAAGGAAATTTATTTTAAAACCTTCTCCTACCTATGGAATTCTTCTATTGTTGCCTAAATCTTTATTTATTGGGTTCTTGTGTGATTTTATTTCACCATTTACCTTATTAGTAAATACCCCCTTTGTAATTTGGATTTTGGTATTGCGTGTGTGTGTGCCTGTGAAATGAACAAGGGATGAATCATTTTCATGTTAAATCGATTTGGTATCATATTGTTTTTAAATGCTATGGAAGCATGTATTTATTTTATTAGATGACCTTACCTTACCTCATGGCAGGCTAGCCCCACCAAGTGGGTCGGTAGAGTCTGCTACCCGCAGGTAGCAGTACTACCGGTCGACAATACTGCTACGTGGTAGCAACACTACCGGTCGGTAGGACTGCTACTGGGCGGTAGCAGTCCTACCAGCGATAGAAGCACTACCGGTCAGTAGGCCTGCTATCAGTCGGTAGCAGTACTACTGACAGGTAGTGCCTGCTGCCTTGGCAACAACACTACCGCAAGTAGGCCTTGGCCCCCGCATGACCTTGTACCCTTCACGGTACAACCTTTTTCATGTGCCATGAATTTAATTTGTAATAAATGGAATATTTTTAAAGTTGGTTTTTAATGTTAAATAAAAATAGTAATTTTCAAAGTGATTTTTATTATGTGGTTAAATAAACTTATTTTTGAAAATCAAGGCATGAATTAGTAATTCAAATTGGTAAATTTGGATATATTCTGGAAAGGAAATGCCTATTAGGAATTCATGTTTTATTTAGTTGAATATTTAATGTGGATTTTATTGTTGATGGAATATTGATTTGAAAATTGAATAAATGTGAATGTCGTAAAAGAGTGTTTATTTAATTTTCAATCAATGAATTTGCAAGTGCTTATGATGCTGATTTTCTCAAAGATTGTCTGAGTACGAACTTAGTGAAATTAATTTTCCTTGCAAAAATTTATAATTGAGTTACTTATGGTCTGTGGTTTAGTCGTACTATGGTGGTGTATTTGGTACCCTTGGCCAAGTGATATATGATGACTTCGATGTCTTAACCATGAAGTGTCTTTGCCTTATGGTTAACCAAGAGTTAGTATGTCCTTGTTTTGACCACTTGTTTTTGGATAGTGGTGTTATGGTTGTCTTCTTCACCATAGGGTCCTCGTGGAGTGAACATGTTTTCTTAGTGTCCTTTGAGAGAGTGGCTTTCGAGTGGGGGCCGCGCCCAAAGTGGTTGGCAGGATAACCCATCGAAAGTTAGATAATAAGTGATAATCTAATTAATTGATTAGGTGGGTAGTTCATAACAATAAATAAGATATTGTACCTCACGCATAGGTGAGTGCTTGTACAAGGCTCATAATGTAGTGAGAAGGCCTGGAATGACAAACCAACCACCTTGTCTTCACGAAAGGTTGGTAAGGTCTGCATGAGACTTAGTTGGAGCCAAAGGTTTGGGAAAGGTTACCAAGATAAACCCAGGATGGGGGCCAGGACCTATGGAGGTCAGCCATGGTAACCATCATAAGCTATGCGATGACACTCTCTCTTTAGGTTCACTTGTGTTTTGTGATGTGGAGTCACTTGTGTATTTGTGATGTTGAGTCACCTGGAATATTGTGGAGTCCTATTGTGCTATCATGGAGTCGTATTGTTTTTTCGACCATGTCATACTTTTGCCTGCTTGAGGGTCCTCTACTATCTCCTAGCATGGTGGGTGATTTCCAATTTGGGATAATATGGTCAAGTGGTAGTGCCACTTCCCATCGGATGTTCTTGTTCATACCTTCATGCGAGGATTGGCTTCGTAGGTGTTTCTGTGGTTCGGGGCTCATGCTTATCTCATGTTTGGAGATTATTGTTATTTGGAGACCTATGTGGTCATTGTATCTTGATCTTATGTAACCTTGTATTTGGTTAAGTTGTAACTGTATATGTATATTGAGAGCCATGTATTTGAAGAGAAATGTAATCCTAAGTTTGGGATTTTATTTATCAGTTTCCTTTATGATATGTGTAAATGCTTATTGAAGAGAAATTATATTGTATCCTTTCAATCTTTCAAGGGTGTAATATATTATTGTATATGGCTTAATATGTTCTATGAGTTTTGATGGATTATTGGATTAACCATAATTGTGGAATTTAACTTTTGGTTTTAATTCTTCGTTGGTAACCCTTAAGGAATTTTGGTGTAAGTCTTTCACTTGTGTTTTATCATGCATGTTGTGTTTAATGCACTTATAATGTTTATACTTTAAAAAAAAATTGTTTCACCCTTGTTGTGGGTTTTCCTTTGGGGTTCTTAGTGCGGTATTACAGGAGATTGTATTGGTCTAATTTCTTTAAATAAAAAATAAAAAATAAAAGTGGCAAAGCCACTTAATTTTATTGAAAATAAAATAGAGAGTTTACATATCAAATGGGGACTAAGAGAAAGCAAAATCCTCATGGCCAGATAGATCCCTTACATACCCAAAGTAAACCTTGTATAAGAGCCCTAAATATACATACAAGGGATCACATCAAACAAGGCTTACAAGAGATTGTATGCACACATGCATATACTATTAGATACAAAATCAAGTTGACAATCGTGCAAGGAGCAAATCGATGTGGCGAGTGAAATTATAGCTTTAGTAGAAAGGCCACCACCAATGGCTCGATCCTACTTCCAAAGGAAGTTGTTGTAGTGGATGAATGTATAGGTATAGTCTATCAGACTACAATGTGAGGCACAAGAATTTGTATTGGTATAATGTTGATGCTCATATGAGAAAGATATTCATAATCAATATTTAATTTAAAAAAAACCCAAAAATAACCTGTTTTGATATTTTATCATGGAGTGTCTACTAAGTACTTGCAATTTTTTTAAAGAATAAAGTTGGGTAAAAAAAGTAAAGACTATGCAAAAAACAAGGGGAAAATGCAACAAAGCATGTTGGAAATTAAATATTTGCATCTTTTTCCTTGGAAACTTGTTGCATGAAAACACTAATAGATACCCAAAAGATTTTTTGTTGCTTCCACCAAAAATCAAAAGTATTTTCTTTTCTTCCCAACAAGCAGAAGATGAAAAAAAAGACCATTTCACAATTTATTGTTCTCTCAATAAGAGAGGCTCCTTAAAAATATAATAAAGGGTGGTAAAATGATGAATACTAAGAGGGGGGATGAATTAGTATACCAAAAAATACTGTACTCAAACTTCTAAATAGTTTAGCAGATAACCGGTGCAACATATTTACTAATAAACCGGTTAAGATAAATGCAAACCAAATAGCAAATAGAGCATTCACCCACAAAAGCACAATCACCATAGCACAATATATTTGACATGCAAACCCAAATGGGAAAAACTGCGGTGAGCAGAAACTCACAAGTAACTATCTATAGAACCAGACTGGTTAAGGTCAAACGGTCAAGGTCATACAATGTTCTTCACCAGAACAGATCCTGTTAGGAATCTAGATATTTGTTAGGAGATAAGTCCTATTAAAGGCTACCTTGTTAGAGGATTTACAAAGGCTTTGCTGGGCCTACCCGGTTAAGGGTTTCAGACTTGGCGAAGATGTGAGTAATCAACAAGTGAGTGATCTAGCTAATAGCACAGTTTGCTTAATTAGATCCTTGATAGCTCATTGTTAATGCATTTCAGCATTACTTCAGTCTTCAATATCTCCACACTCTATCTCTTCACATAGACTTAATCTTTTCTGCAAAGATCGCACATAACCTTTTTTGTTCTATCTCTCATACATCATACATCACATGCAAACCCTAGACATGATGTCCTTATAAAGGAATCTTATTTCATGTCGGTCCAATAGGTTTAGACTACAAGTTCCTAGGTTCATTGTATCTAGACACATTTGGTAACATGACACAAAATCACCGCCAAAGTGTCGGTGGATGATAACTCATCACAGAAATATCGGTTGGTAACTCATCACAGAGTAATATTGGTTAATACAATATACCGATTACCGGTTGTCAAAAATGAAGACTGGTAGATCGAAGTGTTCCGATCAAAAGTTAACTACCACTTGGGTCCTTCGTACTGCTTGTGATCCTCGAACCGCTTGAGGTCTCCATACCACTTGAGCTCTTCAGTCAATCTATGACCAGTAAACATCTTCTGCAAAATACCAATAGTCTAAAGACTATTCACAACACCGATTGGAACAATTACCGGTTGAGCATAACTCATACATGAAGAAAGTGTGTCCAACATAAAGAAAGTGTGTGTCCATCAATGACAATCAAAACATCATCAAAATGCCAACAATCTCCCCCTTTGGCATTGATGGCAACACTTAGGAAAAATTTGACATCTGAGTGTTTTTACAACAAAAATTGCCGGAATCGAAATTACTCCCCCTAAGCATATACACTATCCCTTTTTGTAGAAATTACAATATACACTACTCCCAAAATGAAAGTATACAAGAAATGGTAACATTCACCAAAATTTTAATGTACTACTCCCCCTTTGCCAACAATGACAAAGTAATGCAGAATAACCCCTATTTCTTATTATCATTAAAAATAGAGTAAATGTTTATGACAATAAGGAATGAAACTTATCAAAAATAGATTTAAAGTCCCGCATAAAAGTTTTCATGGCTAATGTCCATGACTCAAGCAATGAAGGAGCAATCTCACTTTCCGTTTTCATCTGGAATACCAGTTCTTCCATTGCATCAATGGTACTCATCTCTTGAGTTACCGTGATGGCTTCCAGATTGAGAAAACATTTATGAAGAATCTGTAGTATAGGAAATAAGAGTAGTTGTAGCTCCTGCAAATATTTAGACCAGTTGGTGATCTCCAAGTCCATCTTGGCACTTTGAAGCTGATAGTGATGAATCATATGGAATCTTCAAATTGCTAATATAAGCCTATAGCTCCGATTGGATTTGAGCTTTCTATTTAAGCACATCATCACAAAATAGATGGGGTGCACATCATCACAAAATAAATGGGGTTGGCAGATTTTACTCAACAGTAATTTACCTTCACCCATTCCAACACTGATATCATTCTGTTGTTTCAGTAGTTGTGTCCGCAACTCATTCATTTTCTTGACTAAGGCAACATTGTGTGCCTTTTCATAGTTCTTCTTTGCAGTGGCTTCAACAACATCTTCTAAGCATTGTACTCGATCCTCCACTATGGTACAAAGAAGTTTAAGCTTGGATAGAGAGGAATCGGTACTAGGGAGGTTAGTACTAGGAATCAAACTGGTAAGGGTGTCAATCGCAGTTTAAATGACATCCTGTTCCTTCTTCCTCCACAACTCTTCCAGTCTTTCTTGTGCCAGTTTGATGCCTCGTAGCAGCTCAGACTCATCTATTGATTGAAGGTCAATTGGACTGGTGGTGTCAACCGGTTTGGATTGACCACCGGTTGCCATAGGATTCTTTGCTTGTTTTCTCTTCTCTGCTTCCTTCTCCTCTTCTGCTTTCTTCTTATCCTCTTCTTTCTTCTTTTGCTCCTCTTTCTGCTTCTCCATTTATTTCCTCTTCTCCTCTTCTTGTTTCCTCTTCTCCTCTTATTTCCTCTTCTCCTCTTGTTGTTTCCTCTTCTCCTCTTGTTTCCTCTTCTTCTCTTCTTGTTTCCTCTTCTCTTCTTCTTGTTTCCTCTTCTCCTCTTCTTGTTTCCTCTTCTCTTCTTCTTGTTTCCTCTTCTCCTCCTCTTTCCTTTTCTCTTCCTCTTTCCTCTTATCTTCCTCTTTCTTTTTCTCTTCCTCTTTCCTCTTTATTTCCTCTTGCCTTGCTTTTTTCGCTTGCTCTTTCTTCGCTTTCTCAGCCTTTTCCTTGTCCTGTTTCTCTCTTTCTGCTTTGTCTCTGTCTAGTTTTTACTTCTCTTCTTTTTTTTTATTATGTTTCTCTTTCTCTGTGTCAGGAGTGACACCCTCAACATATAATGCATCCACATCAATGGGATCATTTTTCTCTGTCACTCTTTCCCCTTCGTTGTCAAATGCCTCATCCGGTTTGCTTGATGGTATGTCAGGTTCTTGTTCAGCCTTCAGATTGGCCTCAGACACTTGGTGTAATCTAACAACAACTTTTGCATGTAGATGTGTATCCTTCTCCACTTCAAAAGCTCTGCCTTCTAGCAGCCTGAATCTTCTTCTTCTCATGAAAAAGAGGCCTTTGTTTTTATCCATTATCTCAAATAATTCTGAATTTGAAGCATCAGGAAAATATTGTGCAAAATTTTTCTCCCTGATCTCCTATTCTTTCTCAATGGCAATGCACCATTTATTATCCAAAGAATTATATAAAGAATCAGGTGTGACCAATCTAATTTTTGATGGCGACCGGTCATTAACACATAAATATTTAATGATTTCCTGATCTACTTCTTCTTTCTCACTATCAGTAAAATCATCAAAATATTCTTTTAAATCATCCAACACTTTCCTCTTAATATTCTTAATAGTCCTCTGACAATGTGTCATTGGCTTATAAGAGGAAATATCTATATTACCGATGCAGAGGTTGCAAGTACATTACCGGTAGATTTTGCTTTCTTGCTTGTTTGCCTTGTCTTCTTCGGTTGGATTTCTGGTTCAGTATCCTCTGACTCCGGTGAGCTGGTTTTGGTTTTCTGCTTCCTCTCAAAGACTTTAGCAGGAATAACCTCAGGTTTCTTCTTAGTAGGTGACCACTTGGTCACTTTTGGACTGGTAGAGGTAACCAGTGTAGATACTGATGGCACTGCTTTATCCTTTTTCTATTTTGGTTCTTCAACCGGTGTTACCCTCTCCAAGTAGGTGCCAGTTCTCTTTTTCTTAGCATCTAATGGTGAGGCAAGTAGGGTAGAGGCATACCCGATCAACATATCATACATCACTTCATACCCCATTGATTCAACTGCTTCCTTTCTCTGTTCCACTGCTTCCATTATACAATCATCAATCCTTATTGTGAAGCATATTTCATCTTCATATTTCTTCACAATATCACCAAATATCCTCATTCTCTGGCTCATTTTCCACTTGAATTCATCAAAATACTTGTTAAGAACCTCAGGATATCCAATTCCCACTACTTGAAGAGTTTCCCTAATTTGCTTGGAAACTGGTTGGTTAGCAGACCATTGAACATCACCTACTCCAGGGAAATAGCCTTGAAAGTAGAAGAATAGACCGACCAGAAGTTGTCCAAACCTGAACCTTAGAGTATTGTCCTATTTGATGGACTTCAGATTCAGTAGCAATTGATTCTGCAAATAGGTACATAGGTCAAATGTGGTGTTTTCCTTGATCATTCTATAAGCGGCATTCACCACAGCAGTAGGGACAAAATTCATTTTGCTGGCATAGAATATCCAGTATCCAATCACCATGCAAGCATACTTCACCAGATCATCTTTGATGGTGTTGACGGTCATCGCCCGTTGGTCACTCACAGAACCGGTGAGCTTAGTCATTTCAATCTTGGTGACCTTCCTTAGAGTTGGTACCTCTCCAATGTTACAGAAACCCGTGATGACATGAATTGCCTCTGGTGTGATGTCATGCATGCACTTGAGGTACATCTTATCACCATGTACTTTGCCAAGGATGATGCGGATGTGTTCTTCTGTGAACTCTTCCAGAAAATACACCGCATTATGCAGTTTCATCTTCTCTAGGATGCTATATTCAGGTTTGATTTTCTTGTCATCCCCACATAATAGACCTAGCTGGGAATGAATCACTAGGGATCCTAGGTCTTCCAATTTACAATCAATATATCCTAAAATATCTTCCTCAACTATAACTTCGATGGGTATCTGGGATAGGGCATTGTATTTCATCTTCTTTTGAAGAAACTCGACTGAATCCACATGTGCACTAGAACTAGAGTGCGATGCAGAAGCCATGATTAAATGATAAGCAAGAATTTCAAGAAATACCTTCACAATTTGAAATTTAGGGTTTGCCAATGTCGCTCACAACACACTTCGGTTGCTGGATTACCACTTATTGTTCTTCACTTGATAGATTGAAAACGATCTTTGAATTCCTCTACAAGATTTTGAATTCACTTTGAATCACTTGACGAATTGCTCTTTATCGCTTTGCTCTTGAAAATTCTTTGCTCAAAAATAGATAAGTGAAAAATGACGACCAAAATCCTTTTAAACAGACTTTTCCAAAATTTGAAAGTGAATAAAATCATCAAAGGCCTTTAACCCTCCTCTGCTAATGTATTTTGTTCTCACCAATAGTTTGTTGATGATACTATCCTTATGGGATATTTGTCTATTGGGGAGGCTGATGCCTTTAAAAGTGCTCTTAATTCTTATGCTTTGGCTACTGGCCAGCAAGTCAATTGGGACAAATCGACTATATACTTCATAAACACTCCGGTCATAAGACAATAGAGAATTGCTAAAATTATTGGTTGCAAGGTGGACATGCTCCCTTCCACCTACCTAGGTCTCCCCTTGGGTTTAGTTCCCCCAATCTCCTTCTAGAATATTCTTATCGAGAAACTCAACAAAAAACTTGTTGGATGGAAAGGATCCATTTTATCTCAGGCTGGGAAGTTGTAGCTTCTTCAAGCTACTCTCCAAAATCTCCCTGTTTATGCTCTCAGTTTATTTGGTATCCCGACTAAATTTGCTGAAGCATTAGAAAGAATCCAGAAGAGATTTCTATGGTTAGGAGTTGAAGAAAAAAAGAGGATATCCTTGGTTGCTTGGGACAAAGTTTGTAAACCAAAGAGCAAAGGAGGGTTTGGGATTAAAGCTCTAAAAACTTTTAATAAAGCTCTTCTTGCAAAACAAATATGGAGATCTTATGACATCAAGAAAGATTGGAACCAAATCTGGTTTGACAAATATATTCAGAATCAACCTCTCCAGGATTTCCTTAACTCTGAAGACATCCTTGTCGGATCCTTCATTTGGAATAGTATTATCAAATCCATAAAAGTGGCCAAAGCTGGAGCTAGATGGGTCCTTGGAAAAGGTGAGAAAATAAGGTTTTGGGAGGATCCTTGGATGAACAATGAACCTCTTTGATCAAGGCAATAGTCAACTTATTGAGGAATGTAAAAGGAGGTTTGGACCTATGGTGTGTGACTACTGGAAGGAGAACAAATGGGTTAGGCTTGATGTTATACATGCTAGATTTTCCCTGCTCCAAGAGGAGTTATTGTATTTTTCTATTAACAAAGACTATGATGATGTTTTTCTCCAGAAAAGTAATCCTAGAGGTGACTTTACGGTTGCTTCTGCCTACAAAAACACTTTCACTCAGACGAATAACCCCATTTGGGTTAAAGTTTGGAACAAAATTCTGATCGCTAAAGTCAATATGTTCCTTTGGCTTGCTACTCACAATAGGATCCTAACTATTGACAATTTGGTCTGAAGAGGTTTCATGTTCCCTAACAGGTGTGAGCTATGCCAGAAAGAGGAAGAAACAATTGATCATCTATTTTTCCACTGCTCATTTACCTGGGAAATTTGGAGTAAGTTTTGCGAGAAATGGAAAGTTGATTGGGTCATGAACAAGAGTCTCAAGGAAATTATTTGGCAATGGACATTCCCCACCAATTGTCCTCTCATCAAGAACCTTTGGTCCATGATCCTCCCCATGACTTGCTGGGGAATTTGGAAAGAGAGAAACAACACAATATTTAGGGTAGATAAGTACACCCCTCAGGTGGTCTTTGAAAAAAATTGCAGGGCTATAAAAGAAAACATAAATATTCCTCATAGGAACAATAAACAATGGCTTGTTACTGATATGAATGAAATTGAAAAAGGCATCCTTACTGAATGGAACTTAATACACAAATTTTGTAGATCTGACAATAAGAATAGGAGAGATAATATTGTTTGGCGCTTTCTTGATCATGATTGGATAAAGGTAAATTTTGATGGGGCAACTAAAGGCAACCCTGGGAAGTCTGGTGGTGGAGGAGTCATCAGAAATGCTCAAGGTGTCTGTATTGCTGCTATTGCTTCTCCTTTTGGGGTCCAAAATAATCATGTGGCTGAAGCTCTGGCCATGCTAAAAAGCCTCCAGCTTGCTCAGGGATTCAAATTTAAAAAAAATTGTCTGGAAGGGGAATCTCTAAATATTATCCAGGCCCTTAATGGTACTAGTTTTGTCTCTTGGAGTATTACTAACTTAGTTGAAAGTGCTAAAAAACTTTTAAATGACTATATTAGTATTATCATAACTCACTCTCTAAGAGAAGGCAATAAGGTTTCAGACCTTTTAGCTAATGAAGGGGTCAATTTAGAGGTGGAGGTTAAATATATCGGAGAGACCCATTGTAAAAGGGATGTTAGAGAGCAATTATTTGTTGATCGCATCAATGGGGCAAGTGAACTATTAGTTAATGATTGCTTTTAGGCATCATTTCTATGATCAAATGTGTGAGGGGGATTATAATAATAAATGTTGGTCTTGTGCGGCCATTACCATTAGCTTTAAAACTACGAAAGGGACTCTGTTCTGTTATTCCATAATTTTACACAAGAACTTGGGGTTATACTTCTACTTGCTATTCAAAATGGGTGGTAACTTAAATAGAAATGAGCCCCCTGGCTATGAAAAATGGAAGAGTGAACGAAAAGTATGGAGGAGGCTTCATAGATATGGTTTTACTAACTATATGGAAAAGCTACATGGAAGCGGAAATTCGGTGTCACATGGCTTTGCTAGAGGTTGGAATAACAGAGTCACATTGTTTAGGGAGATATGGAAAATTGATGAGGATTTGGTTGTGGAGGTCACGGGTCTTCAGAAGGAGGGCACTAAATTCTATAGAGACCAGAAGTATGCTGCTGAAGCGTTCAAAAACTTCCCGAAATCGGAGGATGAGAAGGCCAAGCTTGTCAAGAAAGACAACATCTCCTACTACCTTCCCCAGCAATTAAAGTCCTTTTGGCAGAAAGTTTTAAGGATTTTGATGGAGTTTCTCATTGTTGATGGTAGATTCACTAAAATCTATAACTATCATTTTGCAATTCTTAATCACTTCAGCCATGGGGTTAAAATCTCCCTGCCTTTTTACTTAGCATCTTCTCTGAATGAGAGTCTGGTTGATCATGCTAAAAAGCCTAATTCTTACCCCATAGCCCATCAGGGGCTTATCTTTCTCATTTATGAATACCCAAAGGAAAAAGTTAGGGCTAGCAAGGATGATCAACTGGTCACTAATGCACATATTTCTGAGAGTTGTAAAGATTCTGAGTCAGATGAGGATTAGTCTAATGCCCCTACCCATAAAAAATGGAGAGCTGATATAGACAATGTGGAAACGGAGGTGCATTGTGATTTGGAGGAGGAAAAGGGGAAGGATATTGAGACAAAAATGGAGAGTGAGAAGGATGAGAATGTTGGTGAAGAGGAAGAAGGGGAAAAAGATGTTAACTCTGAAAACCCTTATTCTAACCCTATGGGCTCGGATAGCAGGAATGTCGCCTTGAATTCTAAGGAGGAAGACAACCCTAATTCTGTGGGCACTAAGTAGGGTAGGGATTCAGCGAATACTATTTTGAATACTTCCCGTAATTGTACTCTGGAATCCTTCAACTTCCAGAAATGGGTTATTGACAACATTACTAGCATTCAGAGCAAATAGAGGGACCTAGAAAATAAGATACACAGTTTGATTAAGGAAACAAATTTGGGGAAAAAGAATGAGGAGACGGAAACCAGTGAAGCTGAGGAGGAAATTGAGATGGAGGACTGGCTAGAAAAAGCCCTGATAAAAGGGGATTTGAAACATCTAGAGGATGTTATCAGAATTGTAAAAGAACAGGTTGAGGAGGATAAAGACAATATCAATACTCGGGTTGCTCGAACTGAGAAGGCTCTGAAAATCTTCATGAACCACAGTCTTGAGGTCCTAAGAGTTTCGTCACATAATATGAATGGCTTGGTGGATCACTTAGGGAGGAAAAATCAGGATAAGAAATTGGTAATCATTGAAGATGTATTGACCTCCAGCTCCACCCATCAAATTTTCAAGCGAAGGACTAGGTAGAACACCACTGAGATGGAGACCAAAACGAAAGATATCCAACTGAAATAGGAGAGAAATGATCTGAGAGAAGCTGCTAAGCTGATGATGCTTTTGGTTCAGAATGCTGAGGAGTCTATAAAGTTTTCAATTGATATGTAATGCTGGGTTTTGGATGCCAATTTCTTGTTGGTTCCTTGCTGTCTTTTTGTCCTAGCTAGTGGTTTTTGTGCTGGTCTTTTGCAGTTGTTTTGTCTTGTTTCTTTCATGCTCATCTTTCATAACGTAAGTGGGTTTTGGGTCCCTTAAAACCTATTTTTTCTTAATAAAAATTGACTTTTCACCTACTATAATAAATGCATCACTGTTAGGGCATAAAAGTCTTCTGCCGATTGATAGGTAACATATACCGGTTAAGGTCTTTACTGATATAAATTAGGGGTTCAAATATTTCACCAATATGCTCCCCCCTAAGATTTTCTAAAGCTCAGTTTGTCGGTTCAAATACTTCCACACTAGATGCAGAAACCGGTTCATCCTATGACACTTCTTCAGGTTTCTTTTTCCAACTATTATTCATTCCCGCTTGAATGGTTTCAACATCAATCTTCCCTTTAGGAGTGATCGGTATATCATCTGATAGGTTCTTTCTCATTCTGCAGGTTCTGGCAGTGTGTCCTAATTTGTTGCAATGATAACATACCATTCCAGGTGTTCTCCATGGTCCATTATTCATACTTCCATTCTTCCTTCTACATGTTGCAGCAGTGTGACTGCTACCACGACAGGTCAAAGAAGTTGCTCTCCAACTGGTTGCCACTTGGTAACCACCTGACCGATGGTCATAGGTATTGTACCAGTTGGAATTCTTGTTCACAGAAGGTTCCAGGATAACTTCTTGAGTCCTTGGAGGGTATCTCCCGATGTTGTGCAAAATAGACCTGCATTCAAATGCTCTATGCCCAAACTTGTTGCATGCATAATAGTTACCATTCAATCTATTGGATCTAGGCTTATTGTTTAGAAAATAAGGAAAATGTTGTAGGCCTTTCTTCTACACACATTAGCAATATGTCCTTCTTTGAGACAATTAAAGCAAACAGGTTTAAACTTTTGCTTACCTTTATCCTTGGATGTTGGTTGCTTCTTTGATGCTTCAGCTTTTATTCCAGAGGTTTCACCTTCCTCATGCCTAGTGAAACCAAGTCCAGTGGTATTCTTTACCGGTTTCGCTGATTCTAGCTTTTGCTCTAGCTTAACAGTACTCTGATTGAATTTGGCAAGTATCTCCTTTGACTCAGTAAGTTCCTTGGAAATAGCAGCACTGGATTCCATCAGGGTTGTATTCTCAGAAATGGCCATGTTTAGTTCACCTTGCATTTCTTCTTTTTCCACTTTACTCTCTTGGAGGTGAGCACTAAGGGCATTGATTTCTTGCTTGAGCTTGGAGATCTCATGATCTTTGTCTTTTACTAGATCTTCAGCTTTCCTTCAGTTCTCAAGCTCTTCACACATTCTGATAGTCAGTCCTTCCAACTCCTTTCTCATATTGGCTTTAGATTCATTCAGTTTTTCAACTTCTTCAACTAGGGTATCCATGTCAACTTCATCAGAAGAGGTATTTTCAGTAAGTTCCATCAGTTTCTCAGCATGCTCCCTTCTCTTGACCAAAGAGGCTTTATACTTGACTTTGAGTTCATCATAGGCTTTCTCAGTCCGAGTGAGACAATGAGTAAGTTCCCTCATAGTGTATTCCCCCATATCACCTTCCAAGTGGTTAGACTTATAGAAAGGTTGGCTCTGATACCAATTGATGAATACTAAGAGGGGGGGTGAATTAGTATACCAATAAATACTATACTCAAACTTCTAAATAGTTTAGCAAATAACCTGTGCAATAGATTTACTAATAAACTGGTTAAGATAAATGCAAACCAAATAGCAAATAAAGAATGCACCCACAAAAGCACAATCACCATAACACAAGATATTTGACGTGGAAACCCAAATGGGAAAAACCATGATGAGCAGAATCTCACAAGTAACTATCTGTAGAATAGAAACCAGACCGATTAAGGTCATACAATGTTCTTCACCAGAACAAATCCTGTTAGGAATCTAGATCTCTGTTAGGAGATAAGTCATGTTAAAGACTACCTTGTTAGAGGATTTCAGATCCACAGTTGTGAACCACCTTGTTAGAGGATTTACAAAGGCTTTGCTAGGCCTACCCGGTTAAGGGTTTCAGACTTGTCAAAGATGTGAGTAATCAACAAGTGAGTGATCTAGCTAACAGTCTCCTTAATTAGATCCTTGATAGCTCATTGTTAATGCATTTTAGCATTACTTCAGTCTTCAATATCTCCACACTCTATCTCTTCACACAAACTTAATCTTTTCTGCAAAGATCGCACATAACCTTTTCTTTCTATCTCTCATACATCATGCATCTCATGCAAACCCTAGACATGATGTCCTTATAAAGGAATCTGATTTCATGTCGGTCCAATAGGTTTAGACTACAAGTTCCTAGGTTTAGTGCATCTAGACACATTTGGTAACACGACACAAAATCACCACCAAAGTGTTGGTGGATGATAAATCATCACAGAAATATCGGTTGGTAACTCATCACAGAGTAATATCGGTTAATAAAATATACCGATTACCGGTTGTCAAAAATGAAGACTTGTAGATCGAAGTGTTCCAATCAAAAGTTAACTACCGGTTGGGTCCTTTGTACTGTTTGTGATCCTCGAACCGCTTGAGGTCTCCATACCACTTGAGCTCTTCAGTCAATCTGTGACCGGTAAACATCTTTTGCAAAATACCGAGTCTAAAGACTATTCACAATACCGGTTGGAACAATTACCGATTGAGCATAACTCATACATCAAGAAAGTGTGTCCAACATAAAGAAAGTGTGTGTCCATTAATGATAATCAAACATCATCGAAATGCCAACATAAAATACTTGAAAGGACATTAGTCACCCTATTTAAAATTATAAATATAAATAATTAATAATCTAATAGTTTATTATATTATTAATTATTTAAATGGTATATGCTATATAAACTAGATAATATGGATGGGATTTTATAACCTTATGACAATGTATAAATGTTATAAAGGTATAACCCATAATGATATTGTGTTCTGACAATATATAGCCATTTTCACTTTGAAATAAACCATGGTCTGAAATATTTAAAAGGTGTATCAATGTTAGGCTCAAGATTGCATGTTATGTTGATGTGTTAGCTTTTCTTCTTTTTTCTCCTTGAGAAATTTTGCTTGTTTCCCAATATTAGAGTGTACATTCCTCACCTACTATGTTAGTGTTAATCCGCTTTAAGTAGACTTGAGTGAATATATATTATTATCTTTTTCTTACAAACTTTAAAGATTGACCTAAGATTACTCAAAATTTGTATTGATTGGTAATTCATTATAAAGGTTGTGGACCTTCTCTCACTCCTCATTATTAGAGTTATATACATAATATATATTTTTTGGTAAATATTAATATTTTTTTATTCTTCCCTTAGGCTAGTAGCTATGTTTTTATCATTAAAAGCAGCAAAACAAGGGTGTTGACCCTATTACAATGGCCCCAGGGGCCAATAAACTAAGCCAAAAAAGATACACACAAATAAACCAATGAACCAAAAATAGCACATAGGCCAAACAAGACACCAACAACACACATGTCAAAGACTAGAACAACAACAAAACAAGGTACAAAACCAAACTTGAAGGGTTGAGAAACAAGGCCAATTAGGCCACCTCAAGACAAGCCAAAACAAGCCACTTACAACACTAAGACCTTAATAGGTCACTTAAAGCCCAAAGGCTAAAAGGTCGTGAGTTACTATAGAGAGGAAGAACAAACAACCGATCCCAAGAGTGGGTTGAACTTACATCCAAATCCAAACCAAGCACATCATTAGTTGGGCTAAAACTAAGAGAGGGTCAACTCCCTCCTCTCCAAGAGACCCTAAGAACTCCCAAAATTGTCTCCACCTTAATAGAAATCAATGGTAAGGATTCTAGCAAACCATTTTTTCCTCCTCAAAAGGAGCATTCACAACAATAATGGTGGCCCATACTAGAGCACAAATATTGCAATCACTAGAACAAGACCACTGAACCATTCTACCTCATCCACCTAGCATAGAGACAAATCCTGACAAAATATTTAGCTAGAACTACCTCAATAGGATAAGTTTCAATAAAAACCTCCATTTTTTATTTAGGAACACCCTAGGTTCTTGGCAATCTTGCATCAACCAAAACCATTTCTTTTTAGTTTGTAATTTGTTTTGTAGTTTCAACATTTCTTTCTGCATTTTCTTGCATTTTCACACCGGATCTTGTGGAGCTGGATTTTGCTTGTGAACATGATTATCTTCCTTAATTCTATGTCATGGAACGTTTGGATCATTTTCCAGCAAGTTATCACTTCCAAATTCTGAGATAGTTTTTTTGCTTAGAACATTGAAACTTCTTGGACCTATTTGTTGTTGGTGAATCTTGTGGATCCTTTCCATGTCTTGTGGAGCCCTAGTTTGTCGATTAAAATGTTCCTTGGTGTGTGGTTGACCTTCCTTTTGTTCCGCAATTCTTCCTTTGAATTTTCATTGGCAAAGGCTGACCTGGTGGTTTTACATGTTTGATTTTGTTCTTCGGTATTTGATCCCTCTTGGACCGACCCAGATCCCTCTAGACCATATAAATCAATATTTTTAAGCATCATAATTAATCAAAGAGAATATAGAAGATATATCTTAAGATCTAGAGGTCTGGAATTGATCAATTCTGTAATTGAGTAAGTATGTACCAGGTCAGTGAGCCGAATCTTGTATCCCGGATGTTACTAGCTATTTGTGATCAGTTTTCATGATCTAATTCATTCAGTTCTGCATTAACTCCATCATCTTGTCTTGCTTTCATTGTGTTTACTCTTGCTGCATGGTTTGGATAGATCTTGTTGAGGTCCCTCCTAATCGTGATTGCACCAAGTGGTATTAGAGTGAGATTTCATTATCAAGATTGCATTGTCCTAAAGATTTTGTTATGGGGTGGTGGACCGTGGATCTGACCTGCAACTGCAAAGGACTAGCAAGAAGATGGCACAAAGAGGAAATAGGAATGGTGGAGCGCATGGGAATGCAAACCCTGATGTGATAGAAATGTTGAGAGGAATTGCAGCCAGTCGGAAGCCGTTGAGATAACCCAAAGAAGAGTTTGACATACTGAAGATGTGAGCGAAGAGGAAGAAGAAGAAGCATCAAAAAACAAGTAGCAAACCCACCAGTGATCGATCTGGATGAAGAGAGGTTCTTGAAGGTTTTGAGTAGGGCAAAGACTAAACCACATTTTACCCCACCGGAGTATGATGGAAAATTGGATTCGGATGAATTAATGGATTGGATCTCGGAGATGGAAAAGTACTCTGATTTTAAAAACATCACATAAGAAAGAAAGGTGAAATATGCTTGTACTCGGTTGAAAGGTCATGCATCTCTTTGGTTGGAATGCTTACAGGTTGATAGACAAAGAAGAGGTAAATAGAAAATCAAATCATGGGAGTGGATGTTTTCCAAGTTGAAATCAAAGTTTATGCCAGCTGATTATCAAGTAAATCTGTTCTGAAAGTTCCAGAACTTGAAGCAGAAGGAATCTAGTGTAAAGAATTATACCGAAGCATTCTACAAGTTGAATATCAGATCCAGACATGTCGATGATAAGGTTGAATAAGGTGCAAGATATTTGAATGGATTGTAGATGTCTATACAAGATGAACTCAGTTTGGTCAAGTTGTAGAGTGTTGAAGAAAGCCTATCAATATGCCCTGAAAGCAGAAGAGAAGTTGAACAAAAGACATGGGCAAAGACAAAGAGGTAGAGGTGGAAGTTTTTTCAAAGGAATATTTAAAGGAGGAAGAGGATATTCCAAAGGAAGATGAGGAACCCATATATACCAGAACAAAGATAAGGAAGTAAGAAAAGAAGGTAACCCATACCGAAAGGATGACAAACATTTCTACCAAAGAAGAGAACCCGATGGTTACCAGAATGAAAATTTTGGAAAAGATGACAAAAGACAAGATAAAAGAGTGTTTAGAGGAACTTGCTTTAAGGGTGGAGGAGAAGGACTTCAATATTTCAAATGTAAGAAGATAGAGAAAACTGGGAGAAGAACATTGGATGACACGAACAGAGAATGAAGAGTTGAATAGACAAGTGCAGGAATTGTTGAAGAAAGGTTTGATTAGAGAAAGTTTGAGTCCTTGTGCAGTACCAACAATGTTAGAACCTAAGAAGAATGGAGAATGGAGGATGTGTACCGAATCCAGAGCAATAAACAAGATAATAGTGAAATATCAGTTTCCTTTGCCTAAAATGGATGACATAATGGATTGTTTAAGTGGAGCCAAATACTACACAAAGATAGACTTGCAGAGTGGATATCATCATATCAGAATCAAAGGAGGAGATGAGTGGAAGATATCATTCAAGACAAATGAAGGATTGTATGAATGGTTGGTGATGCCTTTTGGATTGACTAATGCACCAAGTACTCTCATGAGATTGATGAGTGAGGTATTGAAAAAATTCTTAGGTAAGTTTGTTATTGTATATTTGGATGACATTATGATTTTCAATAAAACAAAAGAGGAGCATTTGTTGCATTTAAGACAAGTTTTGCAAAGGTTGAGAGAAGAGAACTTCTTGATAAACCTAAATAAGTATAGTTTCATTAAGGAAGAGTTAGTCTATTAGGGATTTGTGATATCTGCGGATGGATTGAAATCCAACCCTAAGAAGGTAAGAGCAATTGTTGAGTGGCCTACATCGGAAAGCATTTGAGAGGTAAGATAATTTCATCGATAGGCTAGTTTCTACCGGAAGTTTATCAAAAACTTTAGTCCAGTTTGTACCCCTATGACTAAGACAATGAGAGGAGATAAGAAGGAATTCAAGTGGACCATCGGAGCAAATAATTTTTTTGAATTGTTGAAGCAGAAAGTGACTGAGCAGCCCGTGTTAGCTTTACCATATTTCAACAAAGTATTTCATGTAGACTATGATGCAAGTGGGAATACAATTGGAGCCCTATTAAGTCAGGAAGGGATAGTAGTAGCTTATTTCAATGAGAAGTTGAATGATACAAGAAGGAGATATTCACTATATGATCAAGAATTTTATGCCATAGTTCAAGCCTTGAAGAAGTGGAGACATTAGCTGTTGCCTAAGGAATTTGTGTTGTATATAGATCATCAAGACTTATAGTATTTGAACAGTTAGAGTAAGTTGAATCAAAGACATATGAGATGGGTAGAATTTTTGCATAGTTACACCTTTGTGTTGAAGCATAGGAGTGGGAAGTCAAACAAAGTTGTTGATGCATTGAGTAGAAGGAGGAATTTGCTGATAGAAATGAGAGTGACAGTATTAGGATTTGAGGAGTTGAAGACCTTGGATGTTGATGACCCAGATTTTGCAGAACCTTGGAAAGCAAATAGAGCACCGGTTATGGTAGATAAAAGTAAGTGGTTGGATTATTTCATTCAGGATGGGATGTTATTAAGAGGAGTTCAGTTGTGTATACCTAAAAGTTCTATGAGGGAGAATCTGATAAAGGAGAAGCATAGCATGGAGGATTAGTCAGACACTTTTGTGTTGACAAAATAGTAGCATTAGTGAGTGAACATTACTTTGGCCTCAGATTCATAAAGATGTTAGGAAATTTGTGCAGAGCTGTAGAATTTGTCAAGTTGAAAAAGGTAGTAGTTAGAATGTGGGATTGTATAAACCCTTGATAGTACCAAAGAGACCTTGGGAAGACATAAACATGTATTTCATACTTGGATTGCCTAAGACATAGAGAGGGAATGATTCTATATTTGTGTTGGTGGATAGATTCTTGAAGATGGCTCATTTCATACCTTTTAAGGAAACATCAAATGTAGTGCATGTAGCTGACTTATTTTTCGAGGAAGTGGTGAGATTGCATGGATTACCTAAGAGCATAGTTTCAGATAGAGACACTAAGTTTGTTGGTTATTTTTGGAGAACACTTTGGAAAAAGATAGATTTGGATTTCAGTTCTAATTTTCACCCACAAATTGATGGACAGATAGAGTTAGTAAACATGAGTTTGGGAAATTTGTTGAGATGCTTAGTTGGAGCGAAGACCAGAAGTTGGGATTTGATTCTTGCACAAGCAAAGTTTGCTTACAACAATTCAGTGAACATGAGTACCGAAAGAACACCTTTTGAGATTGTCACTAGAGTAAACCCTAGAGGTATACTAGAATTGAGGGATATCGATATTTAAGACAAGTGGACTATAGAGGCAGAAGAATTTGTAGATCATATGAAAGCTTTACAAATTCAGGTTCAACAATAATTGGAGGATATGAACAACAAGTATAAGGAGAAAGAAGATGAGAAGAGAAGACATAAGGAATTTGAAGTTGGCGATGAAGTGATGGTGTATCTAAGAAAAAAAATATTTCCAGTTGGAACATATAACAAGTTACACATGAGGAAGTTTGGACCTTGCAAGATCTTGAGGAAATTCAATTCCAAAAATGCATATGAAGTGAAGCTATCAGATAGTTTGAGTATTTCACCTATATTCAACATTGTAGACCTACATCAATATCATGAATAAGAATTCAGTGAAGATAATATTGCAAACTTGGAGAAACAGTTACCCCAGAAGGAACTAGATCAAATTGAAGACCTTTTGGACACTAGAATTGGGAGTAGTACCCAGAGCAGCCAATACAACGAGTATCTTGTGAAATGGAAGGGAAGACCAGTTGAAGATTCATCTTGGATTTCTCAGGAAGAGGTGGACTACCTTAGTTTTCCTTTGATCCTAGCAAAGTGGGGGACTCACTTTTTCAAAAACCCTGGATTTCTGATGCAGGAGCAACCCCGGTTCTTGGCAATCTTGCATCAACCAAAAATATTTCTTTTCAGTTTGTTTTTTGTTTTGCAGTTTCAACATTTCTTTTTGCATTTTCTTGCATTTTCTCACTGGATCTTGCGAAGCTGGATTTTTCTTGTGAACATGATTATCTTCCTTATTCCTATGTCATGGAATGTTTGGATCATTTTCAAGCAAGTTATCACTTCCAAATTCCGAGATAGTTTTCTGGCTTAGAACATCGAAACCGCTTGGACCTATTTGTTGTTGGTGAATCTTGCGGATCCTTTTCATGGCTTACGGAGCCCCAGTTTGTTGATTCTAATGTTCTTTGGCATGTTGTTGACCTTTCTTTTGATCCACACTTCTTCCTTTGGATTTTCCAGAGGAATTTCATTGGCGTAGGCCGACATAGTGGTTTTACATGTTTGATCTTGTTCTTCGATATTTGATCCCTCTTGGGCCGACCCAAATCCCTCTCGACCATATAAATCAACATAATTAAGAATCATAATTAATCAAAGAGAATATAGAAGATATATCTTAATATCTAGAGGTCTGGAGTTGATCAATTATGTAATTGAGCATGTATGTAGTAGACCAGTGAGTCGAATCTTGTATCCTGAATGTTACCAGTTATTTGTAATCATTTTTAATGATCTAATTCATTCAGTTCTGCATTACCTTCATCATCTTGTCTTGCTTTCATTGTGTTTACTCTTGCTGCATGGTCCAAATAGTTCTCATTGAGGTCCCTCCTAACCGTGACTGCACCAATTTTTAGCCAAAAATCCATATCCACGGGCCATTGACCTACCTCCTATCTTGAGTCATCCCACTCTAAGGCAAGACCCAAGTAAACTCTTCTTTTGAAACCACATCAAAGGGATGTCTCCTCGTCAATAGGAGACATGCGCATATAACCAAAATACCCAACCAAGAACCATGCCAAGAGCTAGAGAAAGGATCCACAACCAACAAAACCCACCAAAAGGGGCCCTTCAGCGGAAGGCACCACTCAACCACCTCCACCTGCAGTAGATGAAAAACTCCATCCACTCTTGCAAGACTATCTCCACCTCTATGGAAGAAGAAGGGGAAAAAACCTTAGTAAGAGGAGAGAAGTCTTGTTTATGAGAAAAATTCATCATTTTAATAGACTGAAAGGTAACATCGAAACCTATATCTATTAGCAATAATCAAATCATAACTTAATAAAGGAATACAAAATGGAAATCAACAAATCAAAAGCATAATCAGAAGATAATAAAATCTATGTTGACTCCAACGTATCTAACCTCTATTGTTCTTCTTCTTATGGAATGTGCCTCTCAAAGTTGCACTTTGGGAAATACCTACAATATTGTTAGCATGAGAATTATGAAGATCATGGATGTTGAAAAGGAAGGATTGATGCTCAATTTATAGATTTCAAAAGGTTTGATTCGATGGCTGAGGTTGATCTGAAGACATAATTGATCAGTAGTTGAGATTTAATGAGATAGGATGGTGAGAGGTTATTACTCATTATGACTGGTTATGGTTTAGAGATTGACTCACTTAATTGACTAGTTAAGAGACTTGATTGTGAATGGAACCAACTCAACTGAGTAGTTAGAAAAAACTATTTTTGAAAAAGGGGAAAGTAACTAACTAGTCAAAGAAGGTGGTTGTTGAGTCACTAGTTAGAACTAGATGTCAATCTTATTTAGCAATTTCCACCTGTGATGTAGGAAATTTAGGATGAAATGTCATTTGATTTGCATTTGATTTTTTGAAAATGTTAAATGAAATTGAAATTAGTGGGGGACAAACTTGAATTCGAATTTGGAGGGGATTTTCACTTATTGAAATGAAGGGGAATTTAGATTAAATAAATTTGGGAAATTTATTTAACTAAGAGGACATAGTTAGATAATTAAATAATTTAAATAAACTATTTAATTATGGGAAGACAAAAATTGGTTTTAATTAAACAATAAAAGTTATTTAATTAAATTAAAGAATTAAGATTAATTTAACAAAAAAAATATTTAATTAATTTAAAGGGGAAATGGTTAATTGATTAAATGATTAAGATGGAAATTGAATGATTAAAATGAAAGAAGAATATTAATGAAGTTTAATTAAATAATAAAAATTATTTAATTAATATAGAAGAATAATTAGTGACATTGGTGTAATGCAGATGCATGGCAATTTTTGAGCATCTACATTTTGTCCCTCTTTGAGATAATGTGTTTCCAAGCATCGTGTCAAAGGATAATCAATAAAAGCATGCCCTAGTATGCCCTGATGATCATAGGGAAATTGGTGCCCCCTCGGGAAATTGGTCGAAAAATTATAATGTGAAGACCAATTTGATGATAATGTGATCAAGATTTTAAATATGCAATTTGGAGAAGTTTCGGGCTAATATGAATGACCTACAAGGTATTTGAAGTTGAAAGTTACCACAACCAATAGGGTTGGAAACCCTGATTAGAGATCCATTTGGGCTATAAATAAGAATTTAGGGCTTCATTTTGACCATTTGCACTCTTTAAACTTGGACTTTTCAAAGTGAATTTGGAGCTTAGTTTGACCATTTAAGGAGCTATGTAGGCGTTAGGCGTCAGGAAGCACTTACCAGGGCAAGTCAGATCATTTGGCAGACTAACAGGCTTAGGCGACAGGGTAAGTGCGTTGTACCTTGTAAATTCTCAATATTAAGTGCGTTGTACCTTGTACCTTGTTAAGCATTATATTTTGAACGACCAACAAAATATCGAATGATTGTTTTTAATCACAAAATACTTCATTTAAAATATATCTGGAATAAACATTTAGGCTTTCAAAATTCATAATATCGAATGATTGTTTTTAATCACAAAATAATTGTACGTAATGACTTGGAATAGTAATTTGCGATTCATGCTTTTAACCAACAAAATATTTTTAATAGGTCTAGGTTGACAGTTAAATGGATTTGTAGGCTATTGTTCTAGTCCTAGGTGCACAAGAGAATAGGCCTAAGGACCGTGCCTTATGTCATCAGTTGGATAAGGAAGAGCGAGATTTCTTTCATCACGTTGGTCTATATCATATTTATTCATGCCCAAGGTTACGACCAACAAGGGCTTGATTATAGTACTTGTGGGGCACTGACATTCTGAGATGAGCTTGTTTCATTTGTCAATTGGAGAGGCATATGTGACTCTAGAGGATGTATGGCGTATAATCTACCTTTCAATCCATGGGGAGAGAGTGACATATGATCATCGCTTGGGGATTGCAAAATTGTGTGAGTTGTATGAGTGCCATATAAATGAGCTAGGTATAGAGGACCTTTATGAGATTGGTTAGGGTGTTATGATGAGGACGTATGATAAAGTTAGCATAGTTCTTTGTATCTAGATTATTGGTACTTTGGTTCCGGATAGGCAAATCATGGTTTTCCTATCAGTTTGGGTTAAGTGATTTATGGGATGATGTTTGATAGCAGAGTTTATGCTTGGGGACCCTGTGTATTGGCTATATTATCAGCTACATACTTGTTGGTAAACAGATTTGTCACTGCGGTCGTTTATCTGAAACTGACCCTGTTTGCCCAATAAGCAGTGACAAACATTCCAATAGTTGGAGAGATTGGAGTGAAACCAAAATCTTCCTCTGTGTTTGAGAGGGGCAGCTCCCTCACATGATAAGGGTATTTAGGATTTTTGTGTACTTTTAACCTGAAAGTACATAAAGGAGAAAACATAGAACTTAAACCAAGATTAATAACAGAAACCCTACTAGAAGACATACGAATACCAAGTAGGATTCCAAAAATGATAACAATTACAAAAGGGGTCACCGCCAAATAGGTTAGTCATGAAACAATGATGAAAGAAGCACAATAGAAGCACAATAAACCTTGACACATGAAGAGATAGGTCGTAATAGCACATGCAAGTCAAGATACCATGAAAAGATGTGTTTCATCAATAGATTTCATCAATACATAAAGGGATTACTAATTCAACATATGAAAAATTAGTAACAATAACTCATGAATACATTCAAGACACACAAACTCAATGCATTCTTTATTATTCTTTTTGAAAATATACAAGTTCAAAAACCCCTTAGTACAAAGGTATGGACATCAAAAGTTATCACTTAGTTTCTCTACAAAATTTTGTAGAGTTTTCTCCCCGTAAAAGTCCTCCCATTACAAATGAAATAGCCTTGCATTTATAGGCTTCCCAGACTAACCACCTTAGTAACTAACTTTGGATAGGTTAATAAATAACTCATTTTTATGCAAAAAGAGCTTAGTTAAAAACTAGTTCGCTTTTGCGTGAATAAGGTCCACTTTCTAACCTTTAGTTACAATGAGTAACATAGCCACTTCTTCAAAGGAACATCTTAAAACTTTCAAGTTAGGATTGGAGTGAGGTGCTTACCCATCTTCATGTGCATCTTTTGTCTTTGTAATGATCTCATCATCAACTCTTTGTTTGCAATGCAGAGTGTAGCTACATACAAGAATATCCACACCTTTGGAATCAATGCATTGTTGAACTTTAATAATTTGGTATCGAGATTTGAAATCAAAATCTTCTCTCCCATTGTACTCTTCATATAGGGTATCTTCTACTTCAAGTGACTCTTCAGTCCACCCTTGTTTTAGAACATGAGTCTATGTGACAAATTTGTAACTAAATTGGGTCAGCTAGCCCACAAATCATGCTCCATAAGTTTGTTGGCCAAGTCCAAGGGGTCTTCAATCTTTTGTAGCACGTTCTCATCCATTTTCCTTCCAAAAAGCTTCCATTTATAAGCCTACATTGCTTTCTCAAAATTTATTCGCTTCACTTTGGCCTCTTCTCTGCCAATGTTCTTAATGATGTCATCCGGTAGGTAAGATTTATGCTCTCTAGCCTTCAGCTTTTGTGATGACCGGGCTATCCTTATGTATCCTTCAGGATCAAAATTGGGCCTTGGATCCCCCATAGCCATGCCATAATAATCCAATTTTGTCTGCAGCAGGCCATAACTCTTTGAACTTTTTACAATAAAATCTGAAAATACTAACAACCTAGGTATAATTGATTGTTTCCCATGGCTTGTCAGATGTTCTATACTCACTATTGACAGTTGCCTCACAATTTCTAGACAAGCCACTCTATTAGGGATTGTAAGTGGTAGTAAGCATGGTCTCCCTTCGAACCCGTATACCCTGACTTGTGTATAGTCTGAAAAACAATACCAATCTCCCCAATTATGTTTAATTGAGGGATCTTCAGTGAAATCTTTTGGTCTTAGGAATCTTTGAACCTCTAGTGCAAGGGAATGATCGCATGGGCATCCCAACAGTCTATATAATGGCTTGACAAAGAACTCCTCAAAATGCCAATATTGATTATTCACATACCTTTGGTCCCACGAAGAAACCCATAGTTGTATTGGTTTTCTCATCCCAACATTGTCATATGCCCTAACACATAACTCTTCTAGCCATAACCCTTCATCTTGGCCCACATACAATAGCATATGCATAAGTAAGGAATAATGCTTGAAATGAACATTGATGACATCCCCCTTTAACTTTTCTAACCCGTGATTCAAAACCTCAACCAAATAAGCAGAAAAATCAAAGAAGTGGGGGTCCTTAGACTGCAAATTGACACAAATGACCATGGCTACAATATCCATCAAAGGATGGGCTTTTATCCCTAGCACTTGGGCAACACAGTAATAGGTATACTTGAAATATGGATGGAAAGAGTTGACATCATAGGGAGGTTTGTCATCCCGACCTAGTGGCACTAAGGACCCTGCATTCCTGCTAGTTCTGATACTTGATGTAAAGTACAGATGCCAATAGCTAACAAGATGAGAGGGGGGGGTGAATCATACAAACTTAAACTTCCGTAAAATCAACAGATTCAACCTCGGTAACTTATACTTCAGCAACTTAACCAAAAATTGTTAAACATGCAAACTTAAGAACACATAATCATAACAACACTCATAACACCAGATTTAACGTGGAAACCCAAATAGGGAAAAACCATTGTGGGATTTTGGACCCACTAAGAAATATACTCTTCTAGAGTATGCTCGGTTAAAAGCAAATCCTATTAAAGATTACAAACACATTGATAGAAGTGACCCGATTAAGGGATTTCCCTCAGTTCTATTAGGATCTTCACTTTGTTAGAAGTGACCTTGTTAAAGTATTTCAAACACTCACTTAGAATGTTACCTTGCTAGAGGGATTACATATAAGATTGTTAAGTCCACTCGGTTAAGAGATTTTCTGTCACTTACAAAATAACAGTAATAAAATCTATCTACAACTTCACATCTAAAATGCTAAAGCAAATTCTTATTTGCTCAGAACAATCTAGTCATAGGACTTATCTTGTCCCTCTACTGGGCTCTCTACTCTGTTATTCAAACAGGTCATCAAGCTTTTGTGCTCGGTAATCACTATGTAGCATCCCTGTGCATACACTTGCCCACATACATTGTTTATCAACAATTCCTTATTTATAAACAATTGCTAACCACTAAATCTCCTTGATCACATTTCCCATGATCAATCTTAGCCATCAGATCTTCAAACTTGACTAGGTTCAATGTATCCTTTCAATCTGAAAACGTTTTACCTTACCTCAGGACTTGCATTCCCTTCTTGGAACTTGCATAAGGTTATTGTGGTTCAATCTGCGTTGTAGATCTTTCTGTCGATTTTCCTTCGCCATAGATCCTTAACAAACTTCATACACGGCATACCAATCATTTATATATTTCCAGCTAATCATTGTCCTTCATTAAATAATGCTTTTATCCATCCCATGCGCACTATCATAACTCGGTTGCAACTCGGTAACTACTAAACTTTACTCGGTAGAGATTTCGCCTTCATTAACCGATATCGATAACCTTAGGGTTTACCGACTAGGTTCCTTGCTCGGTTGCATAGTATAGTATTAACCTTACAATCAACAACATATGTAGGATATCAAAACAATCTAAACATCATGATCTCATCATTATCTAACTCGGTAATAGTTTCCCATTGAATAACTTATTCCTCCCTTTATTCATCACATTCTTTATGTGTCTTTTACCGACATCTTAATTCTCTTCTAATCAATCTTCTTAAGATATGGCAACATCATACTAAATCAGATAATCAATTTCTTGACATCAATGACAAAATAATGTTATAAAGATAGTTATCATCCTTCTTCAGTTATATCAATAATCTTCAACAACCTTCTCAATATCCTTATTGAATATCAACAATCTTTCTTACTGTAATGCCAACAATCTCCCCCTTTGGAATTGATGGCAAAACCAACAATTAAATGGTAGTACCAACAAGATATTCAAATTGATTTGGATTCAGATTGCTGTTAGACTTCTCCTGTTATCCTTGATCTATTGTCTTCTGAAGTCTTCTCCATTTTCAATAGGCTTCGGAGCTATTGACTTGCATTTAGTCTTCTCCATTTTGCAATCTACTCCCCCTGTCATTAGTCTTCTATTATTTCTATCATTTAGGGCTTTATCATGCAGTCAACCATTTAGTCTTCTCCCCCTTTGACAACAATGCCAAGAAGTAAAAGAACTAAATCATGATTCCTTCCTCTGTGAAGTGATTTGCCTTGCTGTGTAACATCTCATTCTCGGTCAGATCGACTTGTCTCTATTCATTTTTTTTTGCACAACTTTAGGTGACCTCCTAAAGTGCGTAAGTCAGCATCAATCCACACATAATATTCTATAGATTCATCGAATTGATGCTTTCACTGAACTCAGTCAGTGAGTAGAAGATAGGGGTAGGACCCTTAACTTGCTTCTGAGATACTCTAAAGTGTCCCTTGGCAGTGGCTTTGTGAAGATGTCTGCTAATTGCTCCTTTGAACTGATATATTCCAGCACAACTTTCTTCTCTTGAACTTCTTCTCTGAGATAGTGATACTTTATAGATATATGCTTTGTCTTAGAATGCATCACTGGATTCTTTGAAATGTTAATGGCACTAGTATTATCACAGAATATAGTTACTGGCTCAGTAGCTTTCTCATTTATACCTTCCAACAATTCTTTGATCCATGCTATATTGGTACAATTCAATGCTGCAGCAACATATTCTGCTTCCGCTGTAGATTGAGAAATACATCCTTGTTTCTTGCTAAGCCAAATTACTAGTCTTTCTCCCAAAAAGAAAGCTCCACCACTTGTGCTTTTCCTGTCATCTATGTTGCCTACCCAATCAACATCAATATAAACTTTTAAATCAAAATTATTTCTCTTTCCATATACTAAGCCATAATCTTCAGTGCCTCTCAGGTATCTAAAAATTCTCTTGATTGTTGTCATATGAGTTTCCTTAGGATCTATAGAGAATCTTTCTACAATACCTACTGCATGTGCTATATCTGGTCTACTATGCACAACATATTGCAATTTTCCAATCATAGATCGGTAAAGTTTCTCATCAACAAATGCAGATTCATCATTCTTTGATAATTTACAGTTAGTGGTCATAGGAGTACTTACTAGTTTAGAATCTTCCATTCCAAATTTCTTCAAGATTTCCTTTATGTACTTGGATTGAGTAATGAAAATCTCATCTTTTATTTGCAATATCTATAAACCTATAAAATACTTTATCTCACCAATTAGTGACATCTCAAATTCTTTGCACATTTCATTTCCAAAGTTCTTGCACAACGAGTCATTACCACAAAATATAATATCATCAACAAATATGGTTGAGATCAATATTCCATTGTCCTCATCTTTCTTCATGTACATATTGTTGTTTTCACTTGTCCTTATAAAACCAATCTTGATTAAATAAGAGTGCAATCTTTCATACCATGCTCTAGGTGCTCGTTTCAGACCATATAAAGCCTTGTTCAGTTTGCATACCCGATCTTTACTCTTGTCTTCAACAAATTCTTCAGGTTGTTCAATGAAAACTTCTTCTTCTAATATACCATTCAAAAATGTAGATTTAACATCCATTTGATATACCTTGAAATTTTTGAAAGCAGCATATGCCAACAATGTTCTTACTCCCTCAATTCTAGCCACAAGTGCAAAGGTTTCACCATAATCTATTCCTTCTTCTTGAGCATAACCTTTGCAAACTAGTCTTGCTTTGTTGTGAATGACCTCACCTTTTTCATTTAGCTTGTTTCTGAAAATCCACTTGATACCGATTACATTTTTGTCCTTTGGTTTTCGGATTAGTGTCCATGTGTTATTCTTCTTGATTTGATCAATATCTTCTATCATAGCATTTACCCAATCTTCACTGTTAAATGCTTCTTTCACTATTCTCGGTTCAAATTCAGAAATCAGACATGTGTTTTGTTTCAGTTTGTTTCTTGTCATCACTGGATCATCTTTATCTCCTATAATCTGACTTGATGCATGATGTCTTCTGACATATTTGGCTAATATAGGCTCGGTAAGTTCTATATGATCTTCTTCATCACTTGGTAGCTGGACATTATCTTCATTTTCTTCAGCAGTATGCTCAATAGTACTTCTCGGTTGAACATAAATAAATTCTTCATAATCTTTTGGTTCTTTTCAATTTCCTTCATCATTTCTTTCTATAAATTCATCAATTTTCACATTTGCACTTTCCACTATTCTGTTAGATGATTTGATCAGACATTTAAATGCTTTACTTCTAGAAGAATAACCAAGAAATGTTCCTTCTTCACTTTTCTGATCAAACTTTCCATTTCTGTCATCTTTGTGAACATAGCATCTACTTCCAAAGATTTTAAAGTAACTTACATTAGGTTTCTTGTCATACCAGATCTCATATGGTGTCTTCATAGTTCCTTTCTTCAGTTGAACTCGGTTTAGGGTGTAAACTGCAGTGTTGATTGCTTCTCTCCAAAATGTTTGAGGTACCCTCTTTTCTATCATCAAGGTTCTTGCACAATCCACAATTGATCTATTTCTTCTCTTGGCTATCCTATTTTACTGAGGTGTTCTCGGTGCAGATACTTTCCTCTTTATACCATGATCATTGTGTGCGGGAAAAGTGGGCAAATAAAACTTAAAATGTGAAAATAATGAGAAAAACTAGTCCACACACACACACAGGACTTCTTGATGCAAGCTATGGAGTAACGTAGTGTTACTCAGCTTCCCAAGGAGGGTCCCATGGTTCTCTATCTCACAATGTCCCTCAAACCAATGTTTTGCTCTCAGATCACTGAGCAAAATGGTTTAGGGATGACAAATATGAGAACGAGAGATGTTTTTGATTGATTTTAGTATGAAATAGATGTGAAGCTATGTATGATGCTAAAAATGCAATAAACTAGATGATAAGATGACGAGGTTAGTATGAATACTATCCTAGCATACTATATTTAGTCTATGATTGAGCTAAAATGATAAAGAACTTATTCTAAACATGCATATTAATCTAAATTTGATCTAAAGAGAGGCTAAATGATGAGCATAAAATGAAATGAAAGCTTGAGAGAATTTGAGCATAAGTGTGATGCTTCAAATTTGAAAGATGATTGTTAAGAATGGAGGAATGAGAGCTCTATTTATAGCACAAACAGGATAATTTAATTAAATTGGATTTAATTAAATAGGGAAATGAAGAATGTGGATAATTTAATTAAATTGGATTTAATTAAATAGGGAAATGAACATAAAATATTCATTTAGGAATATGGTCATTTTTATACGTCTACATTTTGCCCCTCTTTGAAGTGACGTGTGTGCACATGTTATTTCAAAGAAAAATGATGTGTTTTTGTGATTTATGATCAAATGCAATTTTTGTTGTGTCGCTCTTTTATTTGCAAGTCATGCCCCAAATTTGATGTGATGCCCCAGATTCGATATTTGATGTGATGCCCCTTTGGGAGATGAATCAATTTTTTTTTGGAAAATTTTTGATTTAAATTGATGAAGTTCGTATGATGTGTAGGATTCCGTGATTGTAGAAAGTGTGTAAATTGATTCATCTCTCGATAAATTACAACTGTTTTGGTATAGGGGAGACCGCGACCATATTACAGGCCCAGTTGGCTAACCCTAATTTCATTTCCTCCTATAAAAGAGGAAAAAGGCTTGATTTAAAGTCATTTGTGCTTTGTTGACTTTTGAAGAAAGATAATTTGCTCTAGAGAGAAAATGCATATTCCCTATCATAGACACCGTTTCGAGTGCGTTCAGAGGTACCGGAGACCAATAGTGCATGGACCACCAGTAAGTCAACATCTTTGACCCCTTTTGGATTTTTCATTTTGTCATTTTCAGGTGTTTTTTGATTTTTAAACTTCGGGTTTTTCGGTTTAGCACGTCTAAAACATAATTTAGTGCATACAAAGTGTAGAGTAGCGCATCAAAGTTATTTTTAGGGGTTGCGTCCGAAAATGTTTTACTAGCGCATAGGATCTGTAGGTTAGCGCGTGTAGATAAAATAGCGCATGCAAAGGCTTTGGTAGCGCGTAGGGGAAATAGGGTAGCGCGTAGGTATGACCTAGCGCATAGGAGCTGCCGGGGTTTGCATAGGCAAAGGGGTTTAGCGCATAGGACTAACCTAGCGCATACGACTAAAAGGATAGCGCCTGGAAGGGATAGATTAGCGCGTAGATAGGTTCTAGCGCATAGGACAAATTAGGTAGCGCAACGGAAGAAAAGAGTAGCGCGTAGACATAATCTAGCGCATAGGGCAGATAGGTTAGCGCGTAGGACAAGCAGCCTAGCGCGTGGGTTTGTTTTAGCGCATTGGAGGTCTGTTTTAGTGCATCCAAGAAAAATTTACAGTTTTGGCGGAGTTTGAAAAAGTTGTGTTTTTGTGTGCCTGTCGTGTTTTTGATGTATTTATCCAAGATGAGTATTTGTATAACTTGTTTTGATGTGCAATTTTCCAAGTTATGTATAGATTATCAAGCTGTTGTTTTGATCAGAAACTGATGTATTTGCGTTGTCTGTTTCAAGTTCAATGTGTATGAAAGCCTGAGTTGTTTTACAAGCCGATATGGGTTGGAAACTTGAGTTGTTTTACAAGTTGATATGGGTGGGAAACTTGAGTTGTTTTACAAGTTTATGTGATTGTGGTACTTGAGTTGTTTTACAAGTTTTGATATGGTTTTTGAGAACTTGAGTTGTTTTACAAGTTGATATGAAATGATAGGATTTTGAACTTTGATTGTAGATGAGCAAATTGTTTCATGTTTTTGATGTAAGTTTTATTTTGATATCTTTGTGTTGATGTGGAACTGATATTGGATATGTTTTGTTTGTTTGACAGGAGCGATTGGGTATTGTACAGTCGAGGGAGAGATTCCCGAGACCATGGACACTGATACCACGTCTGTCACAGGCAGACTTGGATATTATTGAGAGATGTGGATTGACCTCGCTTCTGGATATGCCTCGGTTCACTGTGAACCGGGGACTGTTGACAGCATTGGCAGAGAGGTGGCACAGTGATACGAACACCTTTCATTTTGCCACTGGAGAGATGACAGTGACACCGAAGGATTGCTACCGGATTTTGCGCATTCCTGTGGTAGGAGCCATATTACCGTATGAGCAGACAGAGGAGGGCGGCACAGAGGCACTGCGTTGTATATTTCATGATGAGAGTGTCTATGGCTATGAGATCCCTTGGCAGGAGTTCTTGGATCTGGATTATGCACCGCTGCCATCGGTATTGGCAGGATTCCTTTGTCCTGATCGCAGGTCAAAGGGATTTTCAGTAGGATGGGGGCTGGTCCTGGAGCAGATGGTTACACAGGGTCAGAGATTTGCATGGGGGTCAACGATGTTGGCCCATCTTTACAGGAGCCTGCATGAGGTAATACACCTCGGTTACGGGAGTTTATCAGCAGGTGCGACCCTATTATAGGTATGGTGCTGGGAGCACATCCTAGTAGCGAGGCCATTGGCAGACAGAGATAGGCCCGTAGGCACAGCATACGCCTATGGATATAGAGGCCTAGTTGTCCAGCGTAAGCTGGGCAAACTAGAGTACTGGAGGAGAGTTTTTGATGACATAGATACGGTCACCTGGAGACCGTATACCGACTGCGAGGTGTGGGCGGAGGATGGTATGGAGATGCCTTTCATTTTCATGATGAGGTATCTGATCGGAAGGACTCCGTTCGTTATTGAGCGATTTTTGGTGACCCGAGTTTTGCAGCAGTTCGGGAGGCAGCAGGGGATTCCACAGGGAGCGTGCTTGTATGCATGGCGGCAGCAGGATGTGGCCGATTGGGGGCTGACTATTGATAGTGTCGTGGCCATAGAGGAGTTCACAGGGCTGGCAGGACAGATCTGGGACTATGCCCCAGAGATACAGGATGCTGGGATGACTGACGAGTTTGCTCGTTTCTTTGCTGCTCGGGTTGTGGCGAGGATCTCAGATCCAGAGGAGATGAGGCCGACATTTGATTCAGATGGAGAGGAGGGGGGAGATGATGGAGATGACAGAGACGATGGAGATGATGGAGGAGGTAGAGGAGCCAAGGGGAGGCAGGGTGGCAGAGGTGTGCAGAGAGCAGTACGGCAGGGTAGGATTGAGAGGGGGAGAGGAGGATTGGCTATTGGAGCTGGGAGAGAGGGGAGAGTGACAGAGGTGCTAGCTGCAGTGGGGGAAGAGGAGAAGGTGGGGAGGCCAGCACAGAGGAGGAGGGTAGATATACTCCCACCTCCCGTACCCAAGACAGGCCGAGTGGGAGGAGTGGCGCCAGCACAAGTACCACTACGGGTTCGAGTGCCGGGTCATGTAGAGGATGCACAGATCCAAACCCTATAGATTACTATGCAGCAGCTGCAGGCACAGATTTTGACCTATCAGTGGCAGATTTCTCAGTTGACCACAGAGAGAGATACGGAGATAGAGCGGCGGGGTCGAGCAGAGGAGGCCTTAGCGACTGTGCAGAGAGCAGTGGCGGGTGGTCCTTTGAGAGACACCCTTAGAGAGCTGACACGGAGTGTCCAGGAGGCGGAGTATTACAGGCGGCACTATGAGGCTGCAGTACCTAGAGATCGGCGTGTTGAGAGTTTTGCACAGTCAAGATCGAGTCGATCTCAAACTGCTGGGACACGATCTGAGAGTCGAGGAGTGACGGGGCCGGCGGGGCAGGACCCTCCTGCAGATCCGGGGGCGAGTGTATCGGGAGCTAGACAGGATCCTCTTGGAGATCCAGGGGCAGGTGTATCTGGAGCTAGACCATCTCCATCAGGGGATAGTCACACTTGAGAGACATGGTCTCCGTTGTATTTTGAGCATTGTATTCTTTGTACTGGACACAGTTTTGACACATGTTGTAGATTTTGATCATTTTTTGAGAGATATATATATAGAGCACCATTTTTGATCGATGTGATGTGTTTATGGATGCATGTTTATGTGTACCACTTCCTTTTTATATGATGATGTAATGTTTATATATATGATGCAATGTGTGATGCAGGAGGTATGTTTTTATATGCTGTGAGATGTATCTTGAAAATGAGATGTATGATTTAATATGCTGCTACATGTAAGATGAAATTATGTAATAATGATGTAATAATGATGCAAAATGATATGTAATAATAATTGTAAAATGATGTGCGACTAATTGTAAAATGATATGCAACTAATTGTAAAATGATATGCAACTAATATATAAAATGATATGCAACTAATTTATAAAATGATATGCAACTAATTGTTTTTGGAGCACCTCTCATTCGGTATTTGCCATCCGATATAGCCATTTGTTTGCTTTCTTTGTATATATCATCATTGAGCATTGATTTGTTTAGGATATGTTGAAAATTTATACAAGCATAATGGTATAATTGAACCATAATGACCTGAGAAAAATTTACATGATATTTGATTTTGCAAGATAGCACAAGCGTCAAGGTATAATAAAACCAGGACGACCTGAGTGCGTATTGCGTAAACATACAAGAGTAGATCATTTATATGCGTGAAATGGAATCAGGCCTTCAGTGATATGTAAGGTATCACGTCTCGAGGCAAATATTCACACAGTACAAGTGATCATCTCCCAGACAGAAGACTAAGAAAATATTGGAAATTCCTCATGATCTCTAGCTTTGAAGTTTTTTATGAGATAAGGAGAACATTCCAATCAATTTAAAAAGTTCAACATGCAAAATAATCAAGACTTTAATGTGATAATGCAACATTTAGTACTTTAGAAAATCATCCATCCTTGAGTTTCTTGTGTATTGTTTTTGTTTTGGTTGGTGTGATGAAGTGTAGTTGTGTTTGTTGGATGTCATGTGTCTGAGTTTTGCAATAGTTGGCATGTCTTGAATGTTTGCAAGTTTTTTAACAAATTAATGCCCCTAGCTGAGTGTACCTCTGGATATGATTATGTACAATGATTTCCAAGCCATGGTGAAATGCGATAAGAGAATAGATACAGATGGATAACTCAGGATAGTGACTACGCTAAGTATGTCCTGAATGAATATATGCTAAGTGTCGGGCGATGGCCGATAGTGTTTTGATGGATAAAATGACATGGATATAGATAAAGGAGCCGGTCTTTCACAAGGGCGCCTGTTTACCAGGTTTTTACCATTTGTTTTTATTGTACTTTATTTTTTTTTGCTTTTTCTGGATTTTTTGATTTTTTTGTTTGTTTATGGCTTTTTCCGTGCACTAGGCTACCTTAAGTATAGTACTTCTTCAGATGAATGCTATTAGTTGGATCATCGAGCACATCTCCTTCAGAATTTGTTAGCTGATAGGCACCTGATCCATAGACTGAAATGATGACATAGGGACCCAACCAGTTAGGTTCAAATTTCCCTTTCTTTTCTCTATCTTGCTGATTTCTTGGATTTTCTCTTAGGACTAGATCACCAACCTTGAAGTTGCGAGGAATGACCTTGTGGTTGTAGCTCCTGCACATGTGTTGCTGATATGCTTTGAGATGAGTATAAGCATGTTGGCGTCTTTCATCTAATAGTTCCAGTTCTTGCAGTCGGTTAACTCGATACTCTTCGTCTGGGATCAAACCTTTCAAAGAGACTCTAAGAGATGGAATTTCTACCTCCAAGGGTAAAATAGCCTCTGATCCATATACCAATGAATATGGTGTTGCTCCTGTAGGTGTGCGGATGCTGGTCCTGTAGGCCCAAAGTGCTGGATTGAGTTGTACGTGCCAATCTTTGCCTGCATCATTCACTGTTTTCTTGAGGATTTTTAGGATTGTTTTGTTAGATGCTTCTGCTTGACTATTTCCCTGTGAATAGTATGGTGTAGAAAATTGATGTTGGATTTTGAATTTTTCACATAGTTCCTGCACATCTTGGTTTTTGAAAGGTCGTCCATTATCTGTGACGATTGAACTTGGAATACCATATCTACAGATCAGATAATTCAGGATAAAAGAGGCAATTTGTTTCCCCGTCAATGTGGTCATGGGAACTGCTTCGATCCATTTGGTAAAGTATTCTGTTGTAGTTATAATGAACTTGTGTCCATTTGAAGATGAAGGATGTATTTTGCCTACCAGGTCCAATCCCCACTGACAAAAGGGCCAGGATGTTGTAAATGGTTGTAGTTCCTATGCTGGCGCATGTATCAGATTGCCACGGATCTGGCATTTAGGACATTTCTTGGCGAAATGATATGAATCTTTCTCCATTGTGGGCCAGTAGTATCCCATTCGTAGAAGCTTTTTAGCAAGAGTAGTGCCACTTGAATGTGTGCCACAAATACCTTCATGAAGCTCGTGTAAAGCTGAATCGGAATCATTACGATCAAGACAACGAAGAAGAGTACCATCTAGACCTCGACGATATAAGGTATCAGCGGTAAGGGTGTAATGGGCAGCTTGTCGGATAAAGTTACATTTTTGGTTACGGGATTGGTCAATGGGTAAGATATTATGCTTGAGGTAGTCGTATATTGGTCCATATAACGAAGAATCTGAACCGGTTAAGGCATATATAACCTGGGATTCAGAGTGGTCATAGGCGGAGAGAACAGTTGCTCTACCAGGAACTCATAACGACTCTGTTGTTCTGGAATTTGTAGTAATGAAGCAATTGTAGCCATTGCATCGGCTGCTTTGTTGTTCAACCTTGGTATTTGTTCAAAGGTGATGTGCACAAAATACTGTTTGAAATCATCCACCATCCGTTTGTAGGGTAATAACTTGTCATCCTTTGTCTGATAGTTGTTGTTGATTTGATTGATGACCAGTTGTGAGTCTCCGTAGACTTTTAATTCTGTGATTTTCCATTCGACAACCATTTTGATGCCTATGACCAATGCTTCATATTCAGCCACATTATTTGTACATGGAAACATAAGCCTGTATGATCTTGGCATAGTGTGTCCTTCAGGGGTGATGAATAGAATGTCGGCCCCTGAACCATGTTGTGTATAGGATCCATCAAAGTATAGGGTCCATTGTTTGGAGGAAAGAGCAAAAACGTCCCTGTCTGGAAATTCAATGTTCATGGTTTGTTTTCCTTGTAGCGGTGCTTCAGCCAGTTGATCTGCAATTGCTTGTCCTTTGATGGCTCGTCTTTCTGTGTAGTGGATGTCGAATTCACTGAGAATCATGACCCACTTAGCCAATCGTCCTATGAGAGCTACCTTACTGAGTAGATACTTGAGAGGATCAATTTTGGCTACTAGCTTGATAGTGTGTGCTAGCATATAATGTCAGAACTTTTGAGACGCAAAAACAACTGTTAGGCAAGCCTTTTCAATGAATGTATAATTGAGTTCATAGCTATTCAATGTTCTACTGATGTAATATATGGCGCGTTCCTTTCCTTGTTGATCTTCTTGTGCCAATAGTGCCCCCAGTGAAACATCTGTTGTTGAGATATACAATATAAGAGGCTTTCCTGCAATTGGTGGTACTAGAACTGGTGGATTCATCAGGTACTGTTTAATTTGGTAAAAAGATTTTGCACACTTAGTCTCCCATCTGAATGGTACATTTTTATGTAGTAAGTGGTTAAATGGCAGACTTTTATCTGCGAGTTGAGCGATGAATCGCCTGATTGATTGAAGTCGTCCTTGGAGAGATCGAAGTTGACCGATATTCTTTGGTGGGGGCATATCCATGATGGCTTGTACCTTTGCTCGATCAACTTCAATACCTTTAGCTGAGACGATGTAACCTAGTAACTTGCCTGATGTAACTCCGAAGACACACTTCTTAGGGTTGAGTCGGACTTTGAATTTCTGCAACCGATCAAAGATCTTCGTTAGGATGCCGAGATGTTCAGCTCTGATAAAAGATTTTGCTAGTAAATCATCCACATAGTCTTCCATAAATGTGTGCATCATATCATGGAATATGGTAGTCATTGCTCTTTGATAAGTGGCGCCTGCATTCTTTAAGCCAAAAGGCATAACATTCCAATAGTATGTTCCCCAAGGACAGGTGAATGTTGTTTTGTCTTGATCTTCAGGAGCTATTTTGATTTGATTATAGCCTGAGAAACCATCCATTAATGAGAGCATTGCATGGCCTGCTATGAGATCTACAATTATATCAATACTTGGCAGAGGAAAGTCATCCTTTGGACAAGCTTTATTGACATCTCTGAAGTCAGTGCATATTCTGATACTACCATCTGGTTTTGATACTGGAACAATGTTAGAAATCCATTCTGCATAGTCAATAGGTCGAATGAATCCGACATCTAATAATTTCTTTAATTCCGTTTTGACCATGAGTGCTACCTGTGGATTCATCTTTCGTAACTTTTTCTTGACTGGCTTGACTCCTGCAGAGATGGACAAGTGATGCATGATTAGGTGTGGATCTACTCCGGGCATATCAGCATATGACCAGGCAAAGTTAATTTGCTGTCCTTTAAAGAAGATGATGAATGCCGATCTTTCCTCCTCTGTCAAAGATTCTGCAAGGTGAATGTGTCTGGCTGCTTCTGTGGTACCAATGTTGATTGATTGAGTGGGCTCAATCGGTATGGGTGATCATTCATGAAAATGTTCAGGAAGAGTGTCAAGTCTCCCATCGTTAGGTGCCTTAAAAAGGTTTTCACCCTCAGATGAGTCCTTTATTTTTACTTTTTTGGGATCTATAGCTGCCATTGACTGGTTTTCAGCATTAGATTCATTATTTGATTCATTTTTGCGACTGAGAGACTTGGCACTCCCTGAAGAACAGACATCGTTATTCGGTTCACTGGTAGAGCCTGTTTTGGGATTGACGGTGCATAAGTAATGGATAATAGATTCATCATTTGGAAAAATTGGTATATCATGAGTCTCAGGTTCATTCCAGTCGATGAGATCAGGGAAGACAAGTAGTAAGGAATCATTGGGCGGGTCAAGTTCAGCTACTGTAAGTGTTAGGATAGAGTTATCATCGTGAGGGGTCTTGGTGTTAAAGAAGTCTAGGGTTTTATCGAGGTCTTCGATGGTATCATCTTCTACATAGACTTGTTCGTAATATTTCTGTTCGCTTTCCTGAACGTCATAGATATGTTGTGGTCCAAACTCAAGAGGTCTATCTTCTGCATTATGTTCTTCTTGAGAAATGGATATGAAATCAGTATCATCTGGGATATTTGTAGTAGTATCAGAGCAGGTACCCCATTCATATTCATTTGAATCTGTCTCATAGGTATCATCCCAAATTCTATCTGTGCTGTAAACAGGGATGTTGTATGGTGAAAACAAATCTTTGATGATAGATACTATTTTGATTCTGTGTTGATTCTGTATCCGACCCATCTTCTACAGTCTGCTTCCTCGAGGAGGAATGATGGTTTCTTGTGGTGACATGATTTGTTCTTGAGCTATTGGTGTGTGAATATGAGCCACTGCTGCAGATATAGCCTTCTTATGATTCAAAAGCTTTCCCTGATATATCTTCTGATCTTGACGTTCTCGTGTCTTGTGGATTGTTTCTGCTGATTCAAAGAGTGCTTCCTACCAACATTCTTCCTTGTACTTCTTTTTTTCCTTCCATTGAGGTTTTGCATTTGTGTGTGGTGGCCTTTTCAATAAGAAAGTGAATTTAGAACCTAATCCTGCTTTACTTCTACTAGGTTGTGAAGGAAGATCTATAGGTTCAGTGACTCCTTCTTGGCGTTTCCCAATAGGTCCTCTACCGCCATATCCCATTTGTTTCATGATCAAGTAGCATTTTCCATACAGGTGCGTCGGTAGAACAATGTCTAGAGCGGCCGCCCTATTAGCTTCTTCTTCATCTTTGTATAGCCAGTTAAGAACATCCTTATCTTCTGATTCATGTGCTAGAGTCCCCAATTGGATGAAGGTACCATCAAATTTAGTTATGGGCTGAGTTGCTAGATGTGTTGATATAGTAGGTAAACCATGTGATCTAGGTGATGTTGGCAATCTGGTCAAACATAAAGGCTCCATAGAATACTCGCCCATGCCTTGGTCTTTGATTTGCATTTTCTATTTGAAGTCTCCCCATAAGGAGTTGGATTTTGCTGTTGGTGGATCAGATGTTGAAGACCGCTGCTTTTCTCTGTTATAAGGAACCAAACTGTCTTGGGCTGCCCCCATTGCATTGCAATGTTGAAATGGATTGTGATCAGCTGATATGGAGATTTCCTGTCCATCATAAGGAAACTTGACACACTGGTGATATGTAGAAGGGACTGCTTGCATTTCGTGTATCCAGGGTCGGCCTAATAAGATATTGTAGGTGAGATCAATATCTAAGACTTGACATATAGTATCTTTTTGCACTGGTCCTACTTGAATAGGCAATATCACTGTTCCTTTAGAGGACCTTTCCTCATCATCATATGCTTTTATAGTAATCTTTTTACAAGGATCAATAGATTCTTCTGAGAAGCTTAGTGCACGGATAAGCTTTCAAGTACATATATTAAGTCCAGCTCCTCCATCTATTAAGACTCATTTGACACGGTGCTTGCAAACAATGACTTCAATATGCAGAGGAGTATTATGCGGGTGACTCAATGAAGTATTATCATGCTCTGAGAAGGTGAGGTTATGAGATTCTGTCATATGGGCAACCATGGCTTGGAACCTGTCTGTATCCAGATTTTGAGGTACATTTGTTTCTAATAGCGCTTGCTCCAATATGTCTTTGTGTTTTGGAGATAGTTTCAACAATTCCAGGATAGATATCTGAGCCGGAGTCTTGCGTAGTTGGTTAACTAAGTCGTATTGGATCTTTGGTGTGGTAGTTGGAGGTGCAGTATGTCCCTTCAAGACATATTTCTGAGTCCGGGTTGTTACATTGACGGATTAATGATCATGTCTATCTCGAATGGTTATAACATTGACTTGATGGTCTTCGGCTGATATGTGGTTGATTGTGTTGTTGTAGATGTGATTAATACGAGCTCCGCGTGTATCATTTGAAGTTGATGCTCCATCTTTGTTATAATTTGGGAGAGGATCTTTGAAGGCTTCGTGATCATTATTTGTTTTGAGACCATCCACCGTTAAGTCACTTCGATCGATCATGTCTTGGATTATGTGTTTCAATCTCATGCACTTGTTTGTTCTATGACCTTTGTTGCGATGAAAATCACAATAGTGTGAATCATTCCACCAAGGTGGTTTGATTGAGGGTTCGTAATTGTTGATTGGAGGCAAAGAAAGAATCTTGTTTGCCAACAGTTCTCTGAATGCGGACTCTAATGATTGGCCCAATGGTGTGAAGATACGTTTCTGGAAATTGTTGGTGTTGTTGCATGAATTGTTGTTAGGCCCTGGATTCAGGTTTTTGTTTTGATTATCATTGGCGTTATTGGTATTGAGTTGTCCTTGAGTATTGTTTGGTGCATATGTGTTAGCACTGGTAGTAGCATTTTTAGGATTCTTCATATTTTGAGTATTTCCTGATAAGGCAAGCACTGGTTGTTTAGATTTGGGATCATATGATTCATTGTTGCTTTCGTTTTTGTTTTGAGTCCAAAATCGAGTTTTGTCTAGATTAGTGTTGTTTTGGTTATTGTAATGTGATGAGTTCGTTCCTTCTTTGTAGAACTTGAGTGTTCCCTTTTTGACACAAGCTTCTTCTACTTGGATGCCATTTTCGATTAATTTGTCAAAAGCTGGTATGCATTGAAGTTTAAGTCTGTAACTCATTTCACCATTCAAGTTATCAATGAAGATTTCCATTTTCTCTTTTTCAGGAATATCTCGGGGATATCTTGATACCATGCGTCGCCAACGTTGAAGGAATAACATGAATGTTTCGTTGTTCTTTTGTTTGGTGTTGCAAATATCTAGCATGGTTATGGCATGTTGGATGTTGTAAGAATAATGGGTGATGAATTTGTTAACCAATTCGTCAAATGATCTAACAGGTGGTGTAATCTTGGATAACCATTCCATCGTTTGTCCTCCCAGGCTTCTTGGGAATAACCTCATCAGATAAGTGTCATTATGAGCAAATTCAAGACTCATAGTACAAAATTCTCGAACATGATCTCGAGGATCACTTTTCCCATCATATTTATCAAATTTGGGAACGTCTGAGTTTGGAGGAAAAGGTACCATGTTTAAGCTTCTGTCAAATGGATAAGGACAAATTTCATTTATAGAGTACCGCACTGTTGTCCCTTATTGCATATCGTGCATTTGTCTTTGCAACATTTGCATTTGTTGAGTAAGAGCAACCAAGGGTGCATTATCTTGTCGAGGGAAGAGTTATTCCCTCGTATTTGTTCTCAACTGAAAAGGTGTAGTAAATGGTATGTGTTGTTCTGGAGTTTCGAATGCAGGTACTCGCATTTCTGGTATATGTTGTTCTGGAATATGTTGTTCAGGTAAGCGAGTTTCTTCTTCCCTTTGTCGTTCTTGATATGTATATTGTTGAGACTCGGTTTGAAAGACGTTTGCATCAAAATCTTCAGGAAGTTTGACACCTTTACTTGTAAGCATGAGTAGATATTTTTCTTTGTCATTTTCCATGAGTTTTTCGATGAGTTTTTGGAATGAAGGATTTTCTTGACATTCCTGAAGAATTGCATCAGTAATTTCAGGCTCTTTTGAGGATGGAACTTCAAAAGGATTTGATAATCTACGATTCATACTTGATTCTGCTGGTGTCTCGCTTTGTTTGTTTCGTTGAGAGCGAGTGATAGGCATTTCAATAGAAACTTTCAGTCATGAAAGGAACAAAGTCCTCATTGATGTTTTGCTTTGGCGTTCGTGGTTCTGGTCGAGATGTGTTATATGTGATGCACTCGTCGGGCAGGAATACTGGATTGATCTTTCCTCTGCAGTTTATCTTTTGATTAAAAGCAGACTTCTGACAGTATGCTCTTGTTTTCAGGGGTTCTTTGTCAAATTCGTTGGATTTGTTTTGGATATAACGTTTGACATGATGAAGAAATACCCGATGGGATTTGAAGAGTTGACGATTGATGTATAAAAATTTATTTCTCTTGATGAATTTGGAAAAGCTAGGTTGTTGTTTCTTCAACGTGATGTTACGATAGAGGTTCTTTCTTCTCAGAATGAGGGGATTAGTCATGCATGAGTGATCAATGATTTCCTTTGATTTGTTTGGATTTAGTTGATTCTTGTTTTGAAAAATTTCAAATTTTACTTTATCAGAATGAAGGTTTAGATATCCCTTCACGATAAAGCGTGTCAAATGATATGGATAAGAAGTTTCCCGATCTGGAAACTGGATTTGACAATTTGCAAATTTTTAGACAAGTGTTTGTGAGATAAAATCTGTAAGATGTTTAAAGGATTCGATTGATACTAATGATGAAAATGTTCCGGATTATGTTAGGAAAGATGTCCTCTATTGCTCGATTCGTTTTCAGATTCTGACAACTTTGTTTGACACAAATTTGACTTGAGAAATAGTTCTAATGATTTGTTTTTGTCACTCTGGTTTGATAAAAGATGATTTTCGACGAAAAAGGTCTTCTAAAATGTTTTTGAATTTTTCAAAATTTTTCAATTCTTAACTCTCTGTTTTTCTACCTTGTCTCACACGCTAAAATAGAGGTTTGATGCGCTACCTAATTTTCTTGATGTGCTAAAATGTTTCTCACACACGCTAATCTGCCCTTAGTTACGCGCTAAAATTTTGATTCTGGAAAAATTTGGCTCTAACAGGTGAAAAATCCACGCGCTAGACTGGGCTTGATACGCACTAATTGTTTCAGCTAATGCGCTAAAATATGGTTTCCAAGCGCTAATCTGTTTGTTTCACGCGCTAAAACTCAAGCTGTTGAAATTTGCTGTTAAGTTTGTTTGGGAAAACGATGCGCTACACTGTGCCTCCTACGCGCTAGCTGTTTTGTTCTTTGCGCTAACTTTGGGTGCCTACGCGCTAATATTGTCCTGAGACGCGCTAGAATGTGTTTTGCACGCGCTAAAGGATTGTTCACTGTTTTGTCTTAGAATTGAAACGCTACTGTTTTTGTTGTACGTGCTATTTTGTATTTTTGATACGCTAAAAGAACTGTTACACGCGCTAAGATGTTGTTTTTACGCGCTAGACTGCCCTGATTTTTCCTTTTTGCTGTTTTTGTGAGGATTTTGAATTTTGTTGAGAGAATTTTCAAGTGTGATGGATGATTTTCTGAAATACAAAATGCAAGCACGACACACAAAGTACAATCATTTCGCCTAATCTAACAGAAAGTGTATGTTCTATTGAGGATGTGTTGAAATCCCTAATGTTTTAACAGGTTTTGATACAAAGTAAGACACTTCAAAAAGACTCTTTATTCAAGGGTCATAAGTAACATCATAGCCCACTAGTCTCGATACTCCGTCAACTCAAACAGCCGTGTCACCCCCTAGAGGGCGCCCATTTTTTTGCCTTTTGCCAAAAGTTAACCCAAAGTGAATTGCTTCACAGTTGAGTAGTTATCTTGGGAGATATATGGTGAGTAATCTTGGGGGCGGATTCTTCCCCACCCTTGCACTATGATGTTACAAATGTTTGGATACTGACTCGGCTTAAAGCTTATAATTCTATGGTTTGTAATCAGGCTTCCCGTTCGGCCGTCAGTGATAAACTCCCTCAAGAGGCTTCCCAACCTTTAGAACAAAGGCTTTACGTATCTCGAGGATACTGGGGGAAGGCTAATCACTGCGCGCAACTGTTGAAAAGGACTTTCGTCATTTTCCACATTTGATTATAGTGGGTTGGAATTCTTGGCGTCAAAGCCGTTCCCCACTTAGGTCGTTCCCTTCACACCGGCCATAAACAACTTTAAGAGTTGATTGCAACTCCTCGGGAAGGCAGGCCTGCTAAAGGTTTTAAATGCTTGAAGTACTGAAAGCGTAAGAGTGGTTTGGTTTTTTGATCACCCAGTTAAGGGGAGAGCATATACCTTCCACTTTCGAGACAAAGCACACAATGAGGTTTTATTTTAGCCTTTCAAATCAGTGATTTTCTAAAATCTATGCAGAGATGTTGCTCTACAAAAACATGATGTTCTTTTTATTTGTTCAAAGAAATGATTGTTTAATCTATGAAAAAGAAATAGTCAACAAAGCAAATTCGATGTTTTCGAAGGTCAACAAAAGAAAATCGTCTTGCTGTAAAAGCAAATTTCCTCGCTTTACCTGCAAGAAACCGTTAAAACCCTACAAATAAACAAAATGATAAGATTGTCAGTTGATTCGGGGGACTTCTACAAGTCTAGAATTTTAATTTGGTTACAATAAAAAAAAAAAAAAATTTGTTTTGTCTGTGATGCGCTACAGAACAAACTGTACGCGCTACAATATTCCGCAGATGCACTATAGTTTCTTTTCTCTGCGCTATCTTGTTATCTGGATGCGCTACTCTATATGTTGCACGCGCTAATCTGTGTTTTGCTTTTTCTCGCGGTCAGTTATGCAGGGAAAGTTCGAATCTGATGCGCTAGTTTTTAGATTCCACGCGCTGGAATAAGTCTAACATGCGCTAAAATCTGGATTGTATGCGCTAATCAGTTAGGTATATGCGCTATGATGTGTTCTTCCCGCGTCGACACCTACAGAAAAATTTGTTAAATAGTGTTATGCGCTAAGGAACAGTGTTCACGCACTAAGACAGAAAGCACACGCGCTAAACAGTAGGCTAGAAGCGCTAAACTGTTAGGCAGATGCGCTAAAATATCTTTTCGACACGCTGATTCTCGTTTCCCGCGGACCTGCAAAATGATCAATTTCAAAAAAAATGATGTGTTATTGGGGGTCGGGCCCCATGGTGGGCGCCAGAAATGTGTGCGGGAAAAGTGGGCGAATAAAACTTAAAATGTGAAAATAATGAGAAAAACTAGTCCACACACACACACAGGACTTCTTGATGCAAGCTATGGAGTAACGTAGTGTTACTCAGCTTCCCAAGGAGGGTCCCATGGTTCTCTATCTCACAATGTCCCTCAAACCAATGTTTTGCTCTCAGATCACTGAGCAAAATGGTTTAGGGATGACAAATATGAGAACGAGAGATGTTTTTGATTGATTTTAGTATGAAATAGATGTGAAGCTATGTATGATGCTAAAAATGCAATAAACTAGATGATAAGATGACGAGGTTAGTATGAATACTATCCTAGCATACTATATTTAGTCTATGATTGAGCTAAAATGATAAAGAACTTATCTAAACATGCATATTAATCTAAATTTGATCTAAAGAGAGGCTAAATGATGAGCATAAAATGAAATGACAGCTTGAGAGAATTTGAGCATAAGTGTGATGCTTCAAATTTGAAAGATGATTGTTAAGAATGGAGGAATGAGAGCTCTATTTATAGCACAAACAGGGCGATGGATGGTCAAGATTGAATGGTTTAATCAAGGGCCAAGTTTGAAAGTTGGGGATCCATGTGCACAATTGGCACCAATAAAATGGTGACAAGTGTCAACATAGGATTGGGTTGAAAGAAGAGGTTGGAGGCATTAAAGGCCTGAGAAGACCTCATGGTTATCTAAAGGCTAAGGGTCAAGTCTAAGTTAGGTTTACCCAATGGATTAAGATTTAATCTAAGAATAAACCTTTGTGCAAATGATTAAGAGATAATCATGGTCAAAGCATTAATGGCCTGATGAGACCCTTGGTTTGTGTAGAGGTTGAGTCAAAACAAATGTTTTAACCATGTGGGAGGGTTTGAAATAACCATTAATGGTTATTGGAGACTTTGGGGATTAAGTGGTTGAAGGTTGGAAGCCTTCAATGGTTTTCAAAGACTTTAAGGGTTTTGGTGGTTGAAGGTTGAAAACCTTCAATGGTTATCAAAGACTTTGGGCCATTTGAGAAGTGACCTCCCTTTGCTTAGGGATGTGACAAAGTTTAGAGGAGGGTTAGGTTAATTAGAATCGATTAGAAGATTCTAGAAGGGATTAGGAAGGGGTTTGAGATTTTGCAAGTGGATGGGGGATAATAGGATTTAATTGAATTAATTGATTTTCATTCAATTTGGTTGTAATTAAATAAATTTGATTTATTCAATTTAGGATAACTATTTAATTAAATTTGAATTTAATTAAAAGTGGCTAGGGGAATTTAATTGAATAAAATGATTTATTCATTAAATGGTATAGTGAATTTTATTTAAATAAATTGAATAATTTATTTAATAAAATAGAAGATTGTGGATAATTTAATTAAATTGGATTTAATTAAATAGGGAAATGAACATAAAATATTCATTTAGAAATATGGTCATTTTTATACGTCTACAATCATTACAGTATAAGTTAAATTCATCAGAAGTGAATTCTGCTCCTCTATCAGATCTAAGACATTTCAGTTGTCTTCCTGTTTCATTTTTAACTCTTGCCTTGTACCATTTGAATATTTGAAAAGCTTCTGATTTTTGTTTTAAAAACATAACTGACATCATCCTTGAGTAATCATCCACAAATAATATGAAATATTTATCACCATAATAACTTTGAACTTTCATAGGACCACAAAGATCAGTGTGTACTAGATCTAAAATTCCTTTAGAAGTGTAGGACTTACTTGTAAAGCTTGATCTTGTCATCTTACCTATCTACCATCCTCGACACATAGCATTCTTAGGTTTTTCAAGACTCGGTAGACCTCTTACTCAGTGCTTCTTACTTATTTTGATTAGATTATCAAAATTTACATGGTAAAACCTTTTATGCCATAACCAGGTATCATCTATCTTTGCATAAATACACTTGTTCTGAGTTGAGTCAAGATGAAATGTGTTACCTTTTGTTTGTGTCCTGGTAGCAGCTAACTTTCCATGTTTGTCATGAACTTTGACAATTCCTTTCTGAAATTCTATTCGGTATTCTGTATTGTTTAGCTGTGCTACACTCAACAAATTGTATTTTAATCCTTCAACCCAATATACATCATCACATTTAGCATTATCAAGAAGTGTTATAGATCCTTTACCTTTCGCCAGACATGGTGTATCATTACCAAATCTTACATAGCCTCCAACATAGTCTTCTAAATTAACAAACTTGTGTTTATCACTTGTCATATGATGTGAGCATCCACTGTCTAAGATCAAAGAATCATTATTATTTATGTGAGATATTAGGGCTTTTTCTTCATACCTTTCCTCATCAGATCCATCTTTAATAGCCACATAAACAACTTCCTCGGTATCATTTTCATCAGATTTGTCATCATTGGATTCCTCATCTGCTACTAGACATGTCTTTCTATCTCTCCTTCTGAAGTCTCGGTGTCCTCTGTATTGGTTCTCTTTCTGCCTGTTATCTCGGTATTCTCTCTTTTCACTAGATTCTTTGTTAGGATAGTTAGAAGCCATATGTCCTATTTTATCACAATTGAAACATTTTAAAGGTAGCTTTCCTTTATACTTACCTTTTCCTCTTGGTAACCTTTTGGCTAATAATGCTTCAAATTCTTCTTGCTTCTTGATTTCCTCATACAGTCTGTACACTTTTTCCATGTTCATGTGAAATCTTTCACTTGCTCCACTATGATCTCCTTCAGAGTACATACTCATTCTATCATTTTAATCATCAAATTCACCAATATGAAAAGAATTGAATGCAAATTCTACTTTATTTACCGAAGACCCACTGTTATCAAAATTACTTAACTCAAATGCATGTAGCTTACCAATAGTAGCATCTAAAGAAACTAGCATGTTAGGTACATACCTCAATTCATTGATTGTTGAGACTCGAATAGCATAAGCTGGTAGAAGGGTTCTCAACAACTTTCTTGTTATATCCTTTTCTTCAATAGTTCCACCTGCTCCTTTAATTTGATTGAAAATCTCCTTTAGTCTTGTACTGTATTGGGTAATGTTCTCACCTTCATTCATCCTCATGGATTCAAGTTGTCCTCTTAGACTATCTACTTTTGCTCTTTGAACATGTTCATCACCTCCATACATAGATGTGAGCTTAGTCCACATTGCTTTTGCATCATTGCAGCATTCTAGATCATTAAACTCTGAGTCGGTCAATGCTCATGTTATTTCAATCATAGCTTGAATATGTTCTTGCTTTGCTTTAATCTCTTCCAAGGTCATAGGGTTGGTGCTCGGTGCATTGTAATCATTCTCTAGATAATATGTTGCATATTCTCCAATTCCTGATAAATGTAGCTTCATCCTTTTCTGCCATGTGGAGAAACTTGACTTGTTCAGCTTCGGTGCATCCCTTTTATACATCTTCAGATCTTTGCCTCAAGTACCTTTAAACTTTTTCTTCCAGAGTCCTTAGCTTTGATACCAATTGTTAGTTCTGATACTTGATGTAAAGTACAGATGCCAATAGCTAACAAGATGAGAGGGGGGGGGTGAATCATACAAACTTAAACTTCCATAAAATTAACAGATTCAACTTCGGTAACTTATACTTCAGCAACTTAACCAAAAACTGCTAAACATGCAAACTTAACAACACATAATCATAACAACACTCATAACACCAAATTTAATGTGGAAACCCAGATAGGGAAAAACCACTATGGGATTTCAGACCCACTAAGAAATATACTCTTCTAGAGTATGCTCAGTTAAAAGCAAATCCTGTTAAAGATTACAAACACATTGATAGATGTGACCCAATTAAGGGATTTCCCTCAGATCTGTTAGGACCTTCACTTTGTTAGAAGTGACCTTGTTAAGTATTTCAAACACTCACTTAGAATGTTACCTTGCTAGAGGGTTTACATATAAGACTATTAAGTCCACTCGGTTAAGAGATTTTCTGTCACTTACAAAATAATGGTAATAAAATCTATCTGCAACTTCACATCTAAAATCCTAAAGCAAATTCTTATTTGCTCAAAACAATCTAGTCATAGGACTTATCTTGTCCCTCTACTGGGCTCTCTACTTTGTTATTCAAACAGGTCTTCAAGCTTTTGTGCTCGGTAATCACTATGTAGCATCCCTGTGCATACACTTGCCCACATACATTGTTTATCAACAATTCCTTATTTATAAACAATTTCTAACCGCTAAATCTCCTTGATCACATTTCCCATGATCAATCTTAGCCATCAAATATTCAAACTTGACTAGGTTCAATGTATCCTTTCAATTTGAAAATGTTTTACCTTACCTCAGGACTTGCATTCCCTTCTTGGAACTTGCATAAGGTTATTGCAGTTCAATCTGCGCTAGAGATCTTTCTGCTGATTTTCATTCACCATAGATCCTTAACAAACTTCATACATGACATACCAATCATTTATACATTTCTAGCTAATCATTGTCCTTCATTAAATAATGCTTTTATCCATCCCATGCGCACTGTCATAACTCAGTTGCAACTCAGTAACTACTAAACTTTACTCGGTAGAGATTTCGCCTTCATTAACCGATATCGATAACCTTAGGGTTTACCGACTAGGTTCCTTGCTCGGTTGCATAGTATAGTATGAACCTTACAATCAACAACATATGTAGGATATCAAAACAATCAAAACATCATGATCTCATCATTGTCTAACTCGGTAATAGTTGCCCATTGAATAACTTATTCCTCCCTTTATTCATCACATTCTTTCTATGTCTTTTACCGACATCTTAATTCTCTTCTAATCAATCTTCTTAAGATATGAGAACATCATACTGAATCAAATAATCAATTTCTTGACATTAATGAAAAAATAATGTTATAAAGATAGTTATCATCCTTCTTCAGTTATATCAATAATCTTCAACAACCTTCTCAATATCCTTATTGAATATCAACAATCTTTCTTACTATAATGCCAACAATTCCTAGGGTCTATGTATAGGGAGTCTCCATGTTTTGTAAATGTGCTCTAGGTTAAAATATTCACTTGTTAACTTCTTGAGGTCAATCAATTCTTCAAATCCCCAATCCAACTCGAACACGATGTCAATAATCTCCTTTGTGATTGCAAGAAATTGCTCACCCATGTAGTTATATATGGTCTTGGTTTTAGGGTCATAATTGTTTGCCAATGCCTTCATGAGCTCCACATTCACAAATACATTAGCCACAGCTAACCTTCCTAAGTTCAATCGCCATTAATTGTTGATAGGTTGAGGGGCAACTCTTCTATTGTACCCATATATAAATAATTCATACCCTCTCAATTCTGTCCATATGTCTCCAAGATCCTCAAACTGGTCCTTCAGGCCTTCCTCATCAGCTCTAATCTTCTTGGACCTCAAACTGGATGATGGCCACTGGTCAATCAGGTCCTAAGCCAAAGAACGCCCTTCCCTTTTCTGTCTTTTAGGTTTTTCTTCTGCAGCGATAGGTTCTTTTCCCTTTCTGGTCTTATTAGTTTTAGATGATGATTCCATTTGAATTTCAAAAAAGAGGTATGTGTGCAAACAACTTACTTGGAATTACTAAGCTTTATCTGTGAATTCGCCCAATTCTTTCTTTCAATTCATTGTTTGTGAATTCCTTAATACTATGTTCTTTGATGTTGATCCACTACTTATGGCGTATTTAATCAGTTGGTAATGGCGGTTTGGACAACGGTCACTCAGTCACACGTTTGAATTTAATGGTGATGTGACCTTCCCTAGGATTTATTTCTGATTTTTGCGGCAATCAATAATCATTTCGATGAGGATATGTCTTTCGATCATTTGTTTCTTTAGTCCATTGATCTCTTTGTTTCTATCGACAATACTTTTGTTTTGAATATTACTTCGATCAAGTATTTTTTCCCTTCATCGAAATACTGTATTCGATCAATATGGTTGTCTCCTCATCGAAACATATCTAATATCCATCAGGTCTTATGTCGAAGAAACCTTGGGCTTCGGTGTCCTCCTTTATTTTTCCATCGAAATACTTCTTTCATCGATATCACTATGCCTCATCGATGAATGAGTCTATTATCTCACCGAAGCTTTTCTTTATTTTCCCTTATCATTCTTCAGTGATAAAATTTCATCGGCAAAACCATGCATATCGTGAACATGCCTTTTAACCTCCTCGAAACCTATATCCTCATCGATATCATTTATCGATGTAGCTTCCTTTTGTCTGATCAATATTATTTTTTTGATGAAAATGCTCCTATTGGTGGGTCTTTTTTATGTTGCACCGATAGTATTATTTCCTTGAGAACTTTTCCCGTCGATGAAGACCCTCTCTGCTTTCAATGGATAATAATTTTTTTTTCGTCAGAATTCTGATGAATACAAAGCTTTCGACCGATGATGTAATCGGTGGACATACAACATTCTCGTTGATGAAATGTTTTGGAGTCATCACACTTTTGACTCAAAGGACACAAACATCTGACAAGGATGTTGTACATGGAATGGCACTTCATAGTCAGACGGTCATCGATGTCTCCAAATGGACCGACGACACAAGCGTCGGATAAACAGCATCACCATCGATGCAAAGTTCCAAATCGCCATCGGCTTTGCGATGAAATCTACTGATTCCGACAACTTCTTTGACTGTCGGAAGAGTCCATTGGATTGTCATATTTTTTACGGGCATGGCATCATCGACCAATCCAACACTGAGTTTTCGATGGTTGATTTTGTTAGCACTCTGACAAAAATTTGTCAGAAATCAGCTCCGAATGTACTAGTGTGTATACATCTATATATATGTATACATGTATACTATAGTACCCCTATCCTAATCAGACTTTTTAAACCCATTTTAACCTTGGTTGACTTTTTGTGGCTTATTTGGATGGTTGTTATACCATGTTGTGATGTTATATTCCGATATTATGCTTGGTGTGTGTATTAGTGAATGTTGATTACACATTGATTCTTATGTATGATTAGTTGTTCATTTGATTTGTGTTATTAACCTTGGGCTAACACTTTCATTGAATATATATGTATGCATGTGTGGTTTGTTGTTGCAGAAGATTGTAGGTACAAGTACCGTGTAAGTACGGGGTATCATCTCCACTTGGCTTTGCAAGTCTAAGTGTGCCTTATTGGTCCGATGGAAGTGGATTAGGTAGTCATAAGACCCTACGTTTTAACCTAGTCGTGCTCAAGTGAGTGTTGTCAGTCGTCTAGCAATTTCCCCTTTGTTGGGATGCGGGTCATGTATTTTTTTGGTTTTCTTGAGTTGCTTGTTGTGCGTTTTGTAAAATTGATTATTAAATCCTAAGTATTTAATTAGATTAAATATGTTTTTACGCATTCGTAAATAAAAGGGACTAAATTAAATAGGACCTTTGTGTGATTAATCAATAAATTAAATTGTTTAATGCATATTACTAACAAATTTGATTTATTGTATTTTCAAATTGTGAATTAAATGATTTGTATGCATTGTTGTAAAAAGGTTAATTAGATCATCATTTTTTATGATGGTGGCGGCTTGCGGTTGCATTTTTGCACGTATGTTATGGTTTTGCTTGAGGTAATATTTATTGTTGCCTCCTTTGGTGGTGGTGTTGTTCTCTCATAATGGCATTTCATCTCTTTATATTCCTGGGCTTTCTCTTGGCTTTGTATTATCTTTTTCATGGAGTCAGTGGGCAATCGCATTTTGATGCAATGTAAGCATTATGATTTCCAAGACTCTTATGCTTTTGATGATGAAAAGCTTGGGCGTCTATTTCAAGTTTATTTATTGGATTTCTTTCTGGCTTTTCGCAAGGTTTTGGGAAAGCGATGGCTGGTGGAAAGCTCAGGTTGTTCTCTTGCTGTTATTGCATCTCGTTTTCTCACTATTTGCATGGATGTGCTACTAGATTTTGCTATGGTCAGGGCACTTTTTGATGCATATTTCAATTCCCACTTCTACACTATTGATGATTTGGATTGTGCATTATCTAATTACCATTTTGAATTTGGTAATTTTGAGTATGGTGGTTTCCTATCTCGTTCTCAGTTATTATCTTCTGGTTGGAACGGGGAACTTCTTTCAATTTTAAGAAATGGCTTGATATCTAACTTATATGATGATACTTTGTTTGCTATGGTAGCTCTATTAGACCATGTATCACCAGATTGTTTGGTTGTAGTTCTTGTTGATGTTGATACCCTTCCTTCTTCTCCTCCGTTGGAAAGCACTAGCTCATGGTATTTGCATTCTTAAATGAAAGTTGTGATAAAGACACTTGGCCCTACAGTATAGTAAAGGAATTATAGAGCGAAAGATATAAGGTTTTGGCACATGGGATTGGTACAGGGCTTTGAAATCTTCTATCTTCTTCCATTGCTAGTAGCTGAGTAGTTTACTTTTTGAGAATTATCCGATGGGTTTTGCTAATTGTCATATGGCCTCTATGTAATACTGATCTTATATGTGTTGTGACCGCATTTTGTATGTGGTGGGTTGTATAAACGGTTATGTTAGATATTATAGGTTTATTTTATGAGATGTGACCGAAGGTTTTCTTCCCAGGGTTCTTTCCTCTGGTATGCTCTTTGAATCCTATGTAAAAAATAAAATATATTAATAAAAATTTAGTGGAATATTCTACTTTTATAAAAAAAAACAAAAAAAAACAGTTAATTAGAAATTGGAAAATTAATATCTTGCCCTCATTTGGCATTTTGAAATGAAAATGTTAGTTTTTAATTAAAAGGGAGAAAAACAAATTGGAGAGAAAAGCATTTTTGAATAATGGAAATGATTTTTAATTTGGTAAAAAAATAATTTTAACCAAAAAATGGATATTAGGTCAAAATTTCTTTTTAACCTATTTTTCTCAAAAAAATTGGGGGAGTTGTTTTGGATTGAGAAAATTTTGGGGACTTGTTTGGCTTTGAAGAATTTTTCAGTTGCAGGTTGGGATCTCCTTCAAATTTCTTCCAGGATTTCTAATAGAGGTTGGATTCTTGTTTAACTCCTTGGTTTTTAAAGAAATTGATTTGATTTGGAAGAAATCTGGGTGTTCTTGTTTGAAAAATCTCATAAATTTGTGGAATAGGAAAGATTTGTAGTTAAATCTCGAATTTAAATCCTCTTTGCTTTCATTTCCAATCTCCAGATGAAATTCTTGTTTGTTCAAATTGATTTCATACTGAAAATGGATGTGGTTGTTCATAGTGAAATTTGGTTAAAAATTTCATATGGTGCTTTCAAATTTTGTTTTAAAAAAAAAGAAATATGTTTATTCTTTGTCAAATTAGTGGTTTAAATTTGTTAAATTTACCCCTGAGAGGGGTTATGCTGGAAATTTTTTGCTAGATTTAGTTGGTTGGAAGATATTTGTTCTCAAAAAATTTCATGGTTATCCTCTTGTTTTGTCTTAGAAAAAATTATGAGTTTATCTTGTTTTTTGGGCTTTTGTTTTCAATGTTTTTATTAAAAGAAAAATAAAAAAAAAAATATATATATATATATATATATAGAAGTCATTATGTATTCTGGAAAAATTATTTTCTCAGAAAATTCCGAGTCTGAGACTACACAGGAAATGGGGAATTTCCTTTTAATTTTTATTTTTTTTAAAGTATATTTTTGTTTGGGCGTGGGGAGCCATGGCTCAACCCACGACCCGCTGTGGTTACCACAGCTTGTGGCACCACGGATATGGAAACCACAACCCGTGGTAACCACGGATTGTGGGGACCACATCCTTTTTCATTTAAGTTATTTTTTTTTATATATTAAATTTTAATTTAAAATATATTTAAATATATATAAAGTTTTGTATACTTCTATATATATATGCTCACTGAAAATGAAATAATATATGTTATTTGAAAATTTTAGAAATGAAATAATATATTATTTGAGAAATTGGAAAATGTAATAATATATTATTTGAGAAATTGGAAAATGAAATAATATATTATTTGTAAATTTTTGGAAATTAAATAATATTTTATTTGGAAAATTTGAAAATTAAATAATATATTATTTGGGGAGATTTGGAAATGGAAAATAAAGAAAATAGATATAGTTGGAAATTTAATGATATCTTCATTTTAGAGAAACCAATTGATTAATTTATTTTTTTCTATGTATTGGAAAGTAGCAAAATTATATAATTATAATTTGGAGTTAATTTATTAAGAAATGGTGATTTTTCAAATGTTGTATTTTGAAAATTTAGATCTATTAGAAAACTTTGATCGATTTGTATTTTTAACAAAATGGAAAAATGATTGTCATTATAGATTAATGAAAATGTGTGTTTAATTTATGTATTCGCATTTGATTGTAAAAGGCCAGTCTTTAATTTCGAGTGTTGGATGTTGTCATGTGGTTGATTGTAACTGGTCATGTCTTTAAGTGTTGGATGTTGTCATGTGGTTGATTGTAATTGATCATGTCTTTGAGTGTTGGATGTTGTCATGTGGTTGATTGTAACTGGTCATGTCTCTAGTTAGATAATTGTAACTGGTCATATATATTTGTGGTTCTCTTGATGATGTTTATTATGCGATGGATGAGTTATGATATCTATGTGATGCTTTGTATGTGTTATGATGTATGTATGCATTCTACTCTTCAAATCCTTTCTTGGTAGTTGCACTAATTTCTTTAGGGGGAGACAATAGGGTACTTGTGGTTCCTACTACTAATGGTATGTTGCTTTGGCTTGTAGATCCTTCTTCCATTTGCCTATATCACAATCCTTGATTTCCAAGGTTCTTTGTAGGAATAATGGGTTATATTAATCCTTGTCTTTGTGATCTAAGTCCAGTAGTGCCATCACATCTGTGTCTTTTTAACATTGTGAAGCCTTTACCATACTACTCTAGGGGAATTTGTAGCGAAGTTGCATCTTCCTCATCTTCATATAGCCATTTACAAATGTCTTCTTCAAGGGATTCATCATTTAGTTCAACCCATCTAATTAAGAAGGTGGAAGGTAGATGATGCAATATAGATTTACCTTTGCTTTGATCATTAAGGTTTGTTTGTGGTCTCCTGAAAGAATTTGGTGATATGGGTAACCTCCCAATGTAGAAGGCCTTTATGTAATATTACTCTATGCATCCTTTATCATTTATGCAAAGTTTAATATTAGGGTAGGAAGCAGAAGCGAGTGGAGCTTCCCAATTTATTAGAATTTGGTTATCAATGTTTTCCTGTAAGTTATTACAATACTAGAATGGATTGGAATCTCTTGTTATTGTAATCTCAATGCCATTATGTAAAAATTTAACATATTGATGATAGGTAGATGGAATCACCTGCATTGCATGGATCCAAGGGAGACCAAGGAGCATATTGCAAACCAACACAGGATCTAGAACCTGAAATACTTTGTCTCTTGTCACCATGCCAACTCTTATTGGTAGAGTGATTATCCCCTTAGATGGGTGTTCCACATCATCATAGGCTTTGATGTTGATCTTCTTAGAAGTGTCCATACCATGCTCAAAGTATCCTAGTGCCTTAACTAATTTTAAAGTACAAATATTTAGATCAACTCCACTATCTATCAACACTCTTCTAAATTTATGTTTATGGACATATACCTCGAGGTGGAGTGGATCATTGTGGGAAGGTTTGTGTATTGTGACATCTTGGTGGGTGAAAGCAACATGAGGTGTGGTGGAAAGATTATAAACCATTTCTTGAAATGCATTGACATTGATGTTGTTGGAAACGACAGATTCTCGCATAGCTTTGTCAAGGACTTTTTTATGGCTCAAGGAAATATGGAGAAGCTCAAAATGGAGATCTAGGCAGGAGATTTCTTGAGATGGTTGACTAGGTTATATTGACCTAGTGGGGGAGGATTGGATGATTCTCCTTGAAGGGTCACTTTAGAGTGATGTGTAGCAACTACAAAATCAAGATTTTTTCTCTTGACGGTGATAGTGGTGACAGTCTCATTAGCTTGGTTGATGTGATTAATGGTATACTCATGTGAGGTGCTAGTATAATTAGCCCTGTTATTTTGAGATCCTTAGATGGAGGCTTTAACCTTGTCATGATTATGGAAAGGATTTTTAAAAATTGTATGATCATTATTAGATGTTTCTTTAGGATTTTCAACAGAGATATCACCCTAATCGATGAGATCTTGAATGAGACTTTTAAGTTTGTGACAACTTGAGGTCTTATGAGCTTTAACTCTATGATATTCACAAAAATCATTATCATTCCACCAAGAAAGCTTGAAAGGACTAGGCTTGTATGGTTTGACTTCAGGTAATATTACATTGGACTAAATTAGCTTCTCGAGTGCAGACTCGGTAGGTTCTTCGAGTGGAGTATATGTTCGATTTGGATTGTTAGTCCTTAATGGACGCTATGGATTTGGATAAGATGTGTTAGTTGAGCTATAATTATTATTTTGTTGACTCTTGTTAGGAGTGGACGCGTTTGCATTATTAGGGCCTTGGAGATAGATTACTGGCTGGGCCCCATTGATTACTCTAGCATCTACGTTCTTATTTTTGTACTAGAACTTAGTTTTTTCATTAGATGTATTATTAGATTGATTGTCTTCTTTAAAAGTTTAAAAAATACCTTGCGCAATAAGTAATTTCTCACATTTAATTCCATTTTCAATCATTTGGTGGAATGAATCCAAGCATTGCATTTGGAGAGGATATTTTATTTGAGGGATTGGGTTTTCAATGAACATGTTCACTTGCTCTTTTTTAGTATCTAGCATGGGCTACTCTGAGTAAGCAACCACCAACATTGTAGGAAAGAGGCAAAGGATTCTCCCTATTTTTTTGTTTAGTGGCACACAAATCTATTAATGCAATTAGATTATTGATATTGTGAGAGAAGTGTGCCACACATTATTCAGTTAATTCTCCCTATGTGTGTATTCTAGACGGAAGATGGGAGAACCACTCCATTTCTTGACCCCCTAAGCTACGAGGAAAGAGGCGCATAAAATAAGTGTCTTCACCAAAAAACTCAATATAGGCAATGATAAAATCATAGATATGATCTCAAGGGTCACCTTTCCATTATATTTTTTGAATTTGGGGGCCTCAAAATTAGGCAAGAAAGGCCACATGTACATTATTTTGTGAAAGGGTAAGAGTAGAGATCTTTCATTGTGTGTCTATTCTTAGCACCCAAAAGATTTTATATTTGTCGTTGTAGGTTTTGAACTTGTTGCATAAGGATGTTTGTTTGAGTTTAAAGGAGCCTAGGTAGAAAGATTAGGATGAATGAATGCATTATTATTTGAGTACTAGCAATGGTTAAGTTCATTGAACAATTAAAAAGTTGAGAAATGTTTTGATAATTTGACAAGACAAAATAGGTATTTAAGTGTGTGTTGATATTTGATTGAGTTCCACTAAATGGGTTGTGCAAGCCTTGATTAGGTGGTGGAACATTCTGATTGTTGAAAGTCAATCCCATAGGAACAAAAGTGGGAATTTGTGATGCACTAGTTGTAGCTTATGATAGGGCACTACTACTCATTTGGGAAGAAACATTTATGTTCGCTTGAGTTCTTGAGGAAGAGGCATTGGGATTGGAGCTATGATTGTGGGTATTTGCACTAAAGGATGCAAGAGCTTGGGATGAAGTGGTGTTGATTTGGCCAATTGGGTTGGTGTTATAAAGGGGGTTGTTATAAAGAAATGTTGATCCAACACTTTATGTATCACCTTGGGTAGTGCTCACTAATGGGATACTAGTAGGGAGTTGGTGGGAAGATGATCCTTGTTTGAATCCCACAATTTAAGGAATTTAAGCCTCAAATTGCATTATGGTAGTGACATCCAAATTCGAGGGCAATTTAGCATCATTTTGTGCTAGCAACAAAATATATCGATTAGGGTTATGATTCAAAATTCCATTGATGATCTCAAGAACATTGGGGGTCATGTTGTGCATCTTTGAGTTCTTCAGGAGTAAGATCCTTTTGGATGTTTTCAATAGAAAATGGATCATTGGGATTCGACGTTGATGGATGACTTGTTAAAGTCACGGCTCTTCTAGTTTGTCTATGAGAATTAGCTGAAAGGTTCATGGTGCTTGTTAGGTTTAATTTTAGGTCGTTATATGGATCCATTAAATTTTTCCCTTTTTGTGATCAAGTGATGGGCATGAAAAACTCCTAAAGACACACTAAGGATGCAAGAGCTCTAGTTTTTTTTTTCAATTTTTGGGACTTTTAAGTTGATGAAATTGAAGCTAAAGAAAAACTATTTGTTTTTAGGTTTTTCTCAAGATTGTTGGGTGAACAATGCAAAGACCATGCACACTTATGAGACTAATTCCTAAGAAACCACCCAGAAACACAAGACTATGGATATTCACCTAAGGATGTTAAAAGAATACCTTGACCTAAAACAAGATGGTGATTGATTGAAAATTTAAATAAAGTTTTTACCCTAAGATAGACTTATGAGTAGGAGGGTTGAACTTTGAGGATTTGATAGTTGATGGAGGTCTTGGTATCTCAATAATCACTATGGTTCAATCTTAAGATTAGACTCTTTGGATTCCCTTAGGAAGAAATGATTGCTACAAGGGAATTGAATTAAGAATGCTACTATTTGGGGATTGATTCTTTTATACTAAGATGACACTAACAGAAACCTATGTTGCAAACTTAACACTTTTGAAACTAAGGTGACTCCTATAGAATCTAAAAGCTCAATCCATCACAAGGTTTGAACTGATTTGGATCCCAGTTGAGTGACTTCAATCAACACTTCAATGTAGTGGTTTGATAGTAAAATGTGAGATCTAGTATTGACAAATTTGAAACAGATTGGGGACAAATGCAAAAATTGATTAGCAAATGCAGGTTTGATTCATGGCGAATGTGAAATTATGGTAAGATGAATGCAAAAATCAAAGGGACGGATGTGAAAATGATCAAGGATAAATGTGACATTCTATCTTTGAGGAAATTTTTGGATAGACTATGTGATCAAACAATTAGAAAACAAATAAAATGGTACAGTCATGGAATTTGACCACTTTGACTAGCATAATTATGTATGTTCATAGGTCAAATTCAGCATAAATGTTCACCGGTCTAAGCATAATTGAGAACAAATTAGACAATATTCACTTCCTAAGGACAAGGCTCATTTTGTCGAAGTCAGGTCTGCATGTTAGACACTTTTTCAACCCAAATGCTTCACACCTAAAGGGGTGTTCCACACTTGTAAGTCTTTATCCTTGTAGAACATGTATGAGCCTCTAGGATTTCAAAGATGACCCAATCACCCTCTCCCTAGAAAGCTATAAATAGCTTATGTCAAGTCATAGATTTATGTCTCTACTGCAAGGGAGGTGTATGGTTAGTAACTTCAGAGTGCAATGCTACACCCTTGCACTAAAAATTAATGCAATGTTCAGTCAAAAAGGTGGTCTCTAAGTGGTCTCTAATTACAAAGGTATTTATTAAGGTCCAAGATGGCTAGCATTCGAGACAATAACCATTGAGACCTTGTTTGAGAATTTTATCATCAAACTAGATCCTCACTCACGTGTATCTTACATCACTATGGAACACACAAGAAATAATCGATGAGTCTTCACCAGTGCAAACCTTTAGCTTGTGCCTTCTTGATCCTTTGTGTAGTACCCTTCTCGATTAGACTCTTTTTGGACTTATGTTTGACTTCAGTTGATTGTTCGGTGGATACATTACTACTATACTTTATTCAAACTTTATGCGATGTTATTTCATGCTTTAACTAGATATGTGGTGTATGCTTTCATGCAGTATTTCAGTACTTATGATTAAATGTTAATTTTTATGGATTATTGACATGGACTGGCACTTTTACTTTATATGTGCGATGTGTTATTTATATGTTTCATGTTTGCAAGTGTATGGGATGTGAGAGGATGATTTTCCTTCACTCACTCCAATGAGACAGGGAACGTTACGATTCTCCTTCATTGGTGTGTGTGTCGTGTTTGTTTATATATTTGTCCATATGCAAGTGTGGTTCATTGATGCAGGACATTGCAGGTACAAGTATCGGGTAGGTACGGGGTATCGACTCCACTTGGTTTCACAGACCTGAGCGTGCCTTATTTGTCCGATGGGAGTGGAAGAGATATTTGTTGGACCCTAACTTGATCCCCAGTTACACTCATGTGAGTGTTGTCAATCGGTCGTCTTTCCCGTTTGACCAATATGCGAGTCATAGTGCTTTAGTATTTTTATTTTGTGAGTCGTCGTTTGATCATTCCTCATTTTGCGTGCCTTCGATTATTTGAATAGTTATTTAATTAAGTGAATGATGTTATTGTGTTGGCATAATTAGTTAATTATTATGCTCTTGAGTTTATCGATTTGATTAAATAAATGAGTTGCTATATTTAAATGGCTAAATTTGCTTAATATATTATGTTATAGTTGTATTAAAATATTGGAAAAGGAAATAAGTAAATGCTTGGCTATTTAAATTTTAAATGCTTATGTTGAGTTAAAGTCTCATGGGAAAAAGAAAACGAAAAATAAATAAAGGCATTCCCTTTTACCTTTTTTATTTTTTTAACTTGTAGATTTTATTTTGTTCAAAAAAGGATTATGTCATGAAAAATAAAATCAAATTTCTTTTAATTTTTAAATAGTTTTATTCTGGTTGGTTGGAAAAACTTTTCAACCTAAAAGCTTAGGTTGAAATATTTTTGGCTATATTGTCTATAAGTTCACGGGAAGAGAAGAGGATTATTTTTTAATGCAAAATTTGAAAATCCATTTGGAAGGAGGAACCTGGATTTGAAAATTGTTTGCAAAGTTGAAGCTCTTCCACAAATTTGCTTCCTGGATTGCTTTGCAGGTTGGGTAGTTTCTTCTTATGTTTCAATAAAAAAAAATTGAATATTGATCTTTCTTCCTATGTGTTTGATTTAAATTTGTGAAATCTTGTTGGAAGCTTGTTTTGGATAATGGAGTAGTTTGTTATGGGATTCAATTAAATTTCATTTCAATTTGTTTTGTTGAAGAGTTTCTCCAATCTTCTTTTGGCTGTGTGTTTTCAAGTTCATGCATATATTTTGTTTTTTTATTATTTCCTTCATTTGTGTAGTATGGAATGGAATTGATTTTCTGAGTGTTTGCAAGTTTCTATTTGTCCAAATTTGGGGGTTATGCTGGCAATTTTTTGCCAATTTTGCCCTCTTTGTTTAATCCAAAGAAATTTTTTCCTGTGTGTTAAAAAAATGTAGGAATTGATTTAATTCCCTCTATTTTTGTTTATTCCTCTTTAAATTTGCCTAGATTTTGATTTGGGTCTTGTTATTTCATTTGGCTTACTGAAAATATTGTTTGGGAAAAGAAATTTAAAAAAAAAAAAACTATATCTCTGCTCTTTGTTTTGTTGCAGAGATTTTTTTATAAAAATTAGTAGAAAGATTAATGAATCTTTCTTTTTGTATAGTTTTACTATATATATATATATATATATATATATATATATATATTATTGGGTTGCCTGGCGGGGAGCTGGGCTCAACCTAGCCACACACCCCAGCAGCAGTGGGCCCATGGACCCACCATGAGCTCTTGCTTTTTTTCTTTTTTCTTTTTATTAAGTTTTTTTTTAAATTATTTTTTTATATAAAAAAATAAAATAATAAAATAATATTAATATAATATTATGCTTTGTGAAATACTAATAGTTAATAATTATTAATAATATAATTTTAGCATTTTGTTAATTATTAATAGTTAATAATTATTATTGGCCTGCTAATGGGCCTTTGAGGGCTTATCCTCCTAGGGTTGGTGTTAAAAGTCATGTGTGGATGCCACTAGATAGGGGATGGATCAAGATCAACTTTGACGGGGCATCCAGGGGGAATCCCGAGATTTCCGGTGTAGGGGTCATAGCTCGAGATGAGAAAGGTAGTATTTTAGCACTTGGAGCAAAGAGATTGGTGGATGGCACTAACAATGAAGTTGAGGCAGCAATTGAAGCAATTCTTATGGCAAAAAAACTGGAGGTGAAAAAACTACACCTTGAAGGGGACTCCCTGCTAGTGGTGAATGGCATCGCTAGGGGTAGGATGGAAGCATGACAACTGGATAAACATATCAAATGAATAAATAACCTTCTGAATGGGTTTGATGATTTTAAAGTATCGCATGTTTTAAGGGAAGTGAATGCTGAAGCTGATGTGCTCTCGAACGTAGGTGCAAATGGTTCCTTGGTTGAACACTTTAATTTCTTTGAAGACTTAAGGGATTTGGATCCCTTAGAATTTGTATGAAGGTGCTTTGAGTATGAAAGGGGAACCCGAGAAATTGTGATGAGTTATGCCGGAACCATTTTAGATATGCATGTTAAGGGGTGGGGATGGCTCACATGGTTTGCATTCACCGTAATGGCAACAAGTTGTGAAATGGCGACTTAGGTGTAATGATGATAGTGAATGGAAATTTGGATTGTTGGCGATGTGTGGTATGAGGTGGTGCGTGCGATGAAATAAATGGATGGGGTGACAGTGGGTTGTGCCATTGTGGTCCTCATTTTCTTTTTGGCACTGCGCAAAGGACTACATTTTCTCATGTGAGCACTGTGTTTTGGCTATGTGACAGGAGAACGATGGAAGCAAAATTTTTGCCACTCACACTAGGCCAAATGCGAGCCTTTCAAGGCACAATTTGAGCCACCGATTGAAGAATGTTTTTAGGGTGGATGAGGAATAATTTTGGAGGGATGTTGGCTTGATGTTTGGGGATGAATTCTTGGACACTGATTGTCGCCCACAAACGAACTTGGATGTATCATCCCTGTTTGTGGCTTTGGGGCTGATGGTGGGAAGTTCAAGGGAGGAGGTGTTGCGGGTGGCATCTCTAATGTTGAGACCAAAATGGTCGGGTGGCCTGGTGGAGGTGGTGGAACGTGCAGAGATTGGAGTGGGTTTGAGAATGGAGCAAGGGTTGTGGAGGCGCTTAGGCGGGCGGAATGATGTAGTGTAGCCTCTGGTGGTATGGTCGACCTCTCACCTGGTTGAAACCTAGCTGGAGGATGCAAGGAAAGGGTGGTGGGAACTGTTGGACTTTGTGCCGAAGATGGGACCGATGGAGCGAGTGAAAATACGTGGCAAGTAGACTCGGTGAAGTCGCGGGCTCCAATTGGTGAAGATGGGCAGCCATTGGTGTGTCACCAAATCCTGTGGAAGAGTGAGAAGATCGTGGAATGCAATAAGTTGTGAGGAGGACAGTTAGGAACCTCGACAAGTGTTGGGATGGCGCTGCCCAATGCAAGACCCAGTCAAGCCATCCCTAACTTCTCCAGGGAAGAGGCCCTTGGTTTGTTTTGGTAGGTTGGTTTCCTGAGTAGGTCGTCAGTTTTTTGGGTGGTTTTTCCCTGTTGTATGGAATGTAACCTTAGTGGTAGGCATAGCTGGAGTGATTTTTTTCTGGGGTTTCATTTTGATTTTGTAGGGGCAAGACCCCGTAGTCTTTAGATAGTGGTAGGCTGCAGAGTAGCTGAATGCATTTATTTTTCCTTTCAAGCAATATAAATCTAAAACCTATTACCAATAAAAAAAAATAGTTAATAACTATTATTATATATATATTTTTATATATATTAGTTTTTATTAATTTATTAATAGTTTAATTTATAAATTGAATGATGCCTTTAGAATAAATGTGTTATTTATTTTGGGGTGTTTGTTTATTTAATCATTATGATTTTTGTTGGTTCAAGTTAAGAGAGGTAAATTAATTATTTATGATTAGTTATATTTTTAGTCCTATTCATTCAATGATGACTTGAATTTCTCATAATTTTTATGGTGATGTTTTATTTAATTTAAACGATGAAATTGCAAGTGTATATGATGTTGTTATTCTTAAAAATTGACTGTGCTTGGACTTAGTGAATTTGGCTTTTGTTGCAAGGGGTTTATTTGGTTGTTATTTCTCGTCTATGTTCAGTCATCATGTTGTGGCGTATTTTGTATCTCTTGACCAAGTGATGTATTATGACCTCGTTGTCTTAACCATGTAGTGCTTATTCCTTATGGTTAACCAAGAGTTAGTATGTCTTTGTTTTTGGCCACCTGTATTTGGATAGTGGTGTTATGGTTGTCTGTTTCGCCATAGGGTCCTCATAGAGTGTCCTATGAGAAGGTGGCTTTCGAGTGGAGGCCGCACCTGAAGTGGTTGGTAGGATAACCCCTCAAAAGTCAGATAATAAGAGATAACCTAATAATTGATTAGGGGGTGGGTATTTTTAATATTAATTAAGATATTGTATCCCGCGCATGGTTGAGTGCTCGTATAGGCTCAAGATGTAGTGGGAAGGCCTGGAATGGAAAACCGACCACCTTGTCTTCATGAAGGGTTGGTAGGGTCCGCATGAGACTTAGATGGAACCAGGGGTTCGGGAAAGGTTACCAGGATGGGGGCCGGTACCTATGGAGGCCTACCTAGGACAACCATCATAAGCTTTGCGATGACACTCTCTCTTTAGGGTCACTAGTGTTTTGTGATGTCGAGTCACCTAGAGTATTGTGGAGTCATGTCGTACTATCATCCATGTCTTGCTTATGCTTGCTTGAGGGTCCTCTGCTATCTCCTAGCACGGTGGGGTGATTCCATTTTGGGATCACATGGTCAGGTGGTAGTGACACTTCCCATCGGATGTTCTTGTTCATACCTTCATGCGAGGATTGTCTTCACAAGTGTTCCTGTGGTTCGTGACTCATGCTCTATCTCATGTTGGAGATTATTGTTCTTTGGAGACCTATGTGGTCAATTATATCAATGAATTTATGTAACCTTGTATTTGGTAAATACATAAACTTTATATGTATTATTGGAAGCCATGTATTTTATGATCAATGTAATCCTAGTTTTGGATGTTATTTATCAACTATCTTTATGATTTGTGTAAATGCTTTATTGAAGAGAAAATTATATTGTTACTCTTTCAATCTTTAAATGGTGTAATTTGTTAGTGTATATAGTTTATTATGTTCGATGAGTAAATGATGTAAATTGGATTTATCATAATTTTGGAATTTAACCTTTAGTTTAATTCTTCGTTGGTAACCCTTTAGGAATTCTGGTATTAGTCTTCCACTTGTGTTATTATTGTGCACTGTAGTAATTAATGCACTTACTGTGAATTATACTTAAAAAAAAATATTATTTCACCCTTAGTTGTCTAGATGTGTTGTTTTTCCTTTGGGGCTCCTGGCGGGGCATTACACTTTGTGTAGCCCAATGGATCAGTGTGCTTGAGGTCAAACCCTGGGGTGATGAGGTCCCCAGGCAGGCCTCTACTAAAATAAAATAAAAAGTAGGTGTTGTTATGAATTTCTCGTGCACCCTCGATCCATGAAGGCAAGGGAAGAGGATAGATGCATAACAGTTCGGGTCCACCCAAACATAAGTGTAAGTGCACAAGAAAATCACACAAGTGTTAATTCCCTTTGAGAAAATGAAGTATTTTGTAACTAACAAGCACTCAAAATATAAATTAAAGATAGGAAACCCTGCAACACATACATTAGCAATTTCATATTATTTGTTTTGCACTCACGAGTGCCACATGTTGAAAACCAAACATTGGTAATGGCAAACCTTACTGAGTAATGCAAAACAACAACAAAAATCATAATAGAAGCCAAAGAATTGCAAAAAATTAGAATGTTATACCTCCATGATTTTACCAAACATTATGAAAATTTGTCTGACAAATGCAATAATCTAATGGCACATATGTGAAATGGATCATGAATAAATGCAAAAATCTCCACTGACAAATGCAAAAATTTGTATGAATGAATGCAAAAATTTGCACTCATGAATGTGAAAATCTAGCTTGTGGACTACACAACTCCAAATTTGTATCTACAAATTTCAAAATCAGAGTGTTAGATTATAATTAGTTTAGTGCAATGCCCAACATTTTAAAATGCATGGCATAAGCCATCATGCACATTTGATAGGTAGTCTGGCTTATGTATTCATTAGGTTCACTCAAGAGTTGTTTTGCACGACGTATTCATATTTGTTCTCTTTAGATGAGTCTTTTCTTAGCACATATGTGATATCTAGTAATTCCTAGGGATACTAAACTGGGCATTCTTTGGTTACTAGTAGCTACATGCTAGAAAACATAGATTAGTAACAAGAATCCTACTCTATAAAAACTAGAAATATTTTTAAAAAGTAAAATAAGGCTTATACCTTACAGATATTTACTAGAAGAGTGTGAAATTGTGACAAATGAATGTGAAATTCCTGTGGAATGAATGCAATAATTCTGCTAGACAAATGCAAAAATTTGTAAACAAATGCGAAAGTTGTTGATGACATATGCAAAAAGTGCAACAACAAATGCAAGATTCTAGACACAGTTGTGAAATCTGAAACCTATATCTACAAACACACGAAGAATAAAAAATTAGTTAGTTGTTTGTTCATGTCAGGTTCATTAGAATGTTTATGAGGAAAATTCGTCATGTTAATAGATTGAAAGGTAACCACAACACCTACATCTATTAGCAATCATCCAATCATAACTCAATAAAGGAGTATGAAATGGAGATCAAAAAAACAAAAGCATAATTAGCAGATAATCAAATCCATGTTAACTCCAACGTATCTAGCTTCCATTCTCCTTTTTTTTGTCGAATGTGGCTCACAAAATTGCACTTTAGGAAATACCCACAATATTATTAGCATAATAATTATGAAGATCATGGTTGTTGAAAAGGGAGAATTGATGCACAATTTCTAGATTTCAAGAGGTTTGATTTGATGGATTAGATTGATTTGGAGACATAATTGATCAACGATTGAGATTCAATGAGATAGGTTGGTGACAAACAATTACTCATTCTGATTGGATATGATTAAGAGATTAACTCACTTAAGTGACTAGTTAAGAAACTTGATTAAGAGGTGGAATTGTCTTAACCGAGTAGTTAGAAAAAAATGATTTCAAAAAAAGGGGGAAGTAACTGACTAGTCAAAAAAGGTGGTTATTGAGTCACTAGTTAGAGTTGGATGTCAACCTTAGGTAGAAATTTCCACATGTGATGTAGGAAGTTTCTGATGAAATGTCATTTGACTTGCATTTGAGTTTTTGAAACTATTAAATGAAATTGAAATTAGTGGGGGACAAACTTGAACTTGAATTTGGAAAGAATTTTGACTTACTAAGATGAAGGGGAAATTAGATGTAGTACCCCTCCTCGTTTGAACTTATTAGACTCATATTTTACTATTGTTTACTTTCATTGGATACATTACCATTATGTGGTATTCAGACTTATATGACTTTATTTCATGCTTTATCTGAATATGAGATGCATACTTTATTTGCAGTATTTCAGTACTTGTGATTTATGGTATTTTATGGATTATTGCTATGTATTGACACTTTACTTTATCTATACAATGTGTAATTATATGTTGCGTGTCTGCGAGTGTATTGGATGCAAGGGGACGATTTTTCTTCACTCACACCGATGGGACAGGAAACGTCATGATTCTCCTTCATCGGTGTGCATGTCGTGTTTTCTATATTATGTATATGCATGTGTGGTTCGATGATGTAGGTTAATGCAAGTACAAGTATCGGGTAGGTACGGGGTATCGTCTCCACCTGGCTTCACAGGTCTGAGCATGCCTTATATTTGTCCGATGGAAGTGGAGGAGGTGGTAGTTGACCCTATTTTACCCAATTACACTCTTGTGAGTGTCGTCAGTTGGTCGTCCTATCAGTTTGTTCGGCCTTCGTGTTTTGTCATTTGACTTTTTCTGAGTCTTTGCTTAGGGTTTGCTCAGTGTGTGTGTTTAGCAGATTTGATTAATTGATAAAATTTATGGAGTTATCTCATAGTTGGCATTTTTGAATTATGTATGTTATGCATTGAGATTTTAAATTTAATTAATTAAAAGAAGTTATTTAATTAAGTTGCAAGTTGCATCATATTAGAAATATATCTTATTTAAATTTTAGTGAAAAAATAAATTAGATTAATTTCATTTATTGTTTTCTAGAATTTAAAAAAATAAAAAAATAAATGAATAAAAGAATAAATAAGAATTAAAGTACTGCTTTAATTTCTTTTTAAGGAAATTAATTATTTAGCACGAGGAAAGAAAAGAAAAGAAAGAAAAACAAAAAAAGAAAGGATTATGATTTTTGCTTATGGCATTTTTAATTATCTTTTTGGCGGGAATTAAAAAAGAAAATAAAATAAAATTTCTTTTTATTAATAATAAAATATTAGGTTTTGAAAAAAGAATGTGCAAACCTAAAAGTTTAGGTTAAATGGTTTATATCTTTTTTGGGGGGGGGGGAGTTCACAGGAAGGAGGCGGTTGTGCATGAAAGGAATTTTTGAAATTTTCTGGAGTGCTTGTTCTTGAGAAGGTGAAGATTTTGGAGTTGCTAGGAAGGAGGCTAGGGTTTAGAATTGGAAGCTTGTTGAAGGATAGAACCTCTCCAACAAAGTTCTTCGAGGAAAGCTATATAGGTTGGGTGGCCTCTTTTGGTTGTTTTTTAAGAAAATATTTTATTTCTTCCCTCATTCTGAATGATGTGTGTTTTAAAAAAAATATAGATGTTTAGAATGTGTGCAGTAGTTTTGGAATGAATATTATGAAGTTATCGAAAAAAATTCAGTCTCTATGTGTTAAAAATAAATTTTTAGATCAAAAACCCCTTTCTTGAAAATTATTTTTAGTTTTTGGAAAGAAGTTATTTCCATGGGTGTTTATAGATTTAAAGATTTTGAGGAATTTGAAAAAGTTATTCTGGCAAAATTTTACCAAGAAATTTTACTGTGCATAAAAAGTTGCAAGTTTTGGGAGAAAATGGGATTTGCCAGAAAATATTTCCTCTTGTTTTGGTATTAGTTTCGATAATTTTGGACTGTGATTGAGTTTTTCTCTTCCCTGTACTATCTCAGAGATTTACCCAGAGATTTGATTATCTCTGTTAATTCCTATGTATGATCTTTAATTATTTGTGCATCTTTGTGTATTTAACTGTAAAATTGTGTATTTTACCATAGTTGTAAATTTAATTGGGAATTTAATTTATTGGTTTATTAAAAGTTATGGGGAAATTGGTTTTATTAATTATTTTTTTTCTGGGAAATTAATTTAATTATTTTTTTGTTGTTTGTTTTGTGTGTTGTGGGGAGGTGGAGCTTGCTACCCACGGTAGCAGAGGCTACCCAAGGGTAGCGGCTACTACCGTATGGTAGCAGCGCTACCATAAGGTAGCACCTGCTACCATATGGTAGCAGCTACCTTGCGGTATCCTGTAGCTACCATTTTTATTTTATTTTTTTAATTTTATTTTTATTTTTATTTTTTATATAAACAAAAAAATAAAAATAAAATATATTTATAGTTTTATATGTATGTTTTTTAAACATAGATTTATTAAAAGCATTGTTAATATGCTTTGGGTTAAATGTATTCTCTTGTAAATTTTAAATGTTGGAATTTGGAAATTAAAGTTTCTATTAACTTGTAGATGTTATTTTTTTTGGAAATTAAATCTTCAAATTTAGTATGCAAATTTTATTATTGAAAATTAAATATTCTTTTTAGTATATATATTTTAAATATGTTTTAGTTACATGGTTTATATTCGAAGAATATATATATACTCATGTAATTATATTATATTATTATATATATTCTAATTTGGAATAAAATCTAGGATATGGAAACATTTTTAATTGGAATATTTGGATATTGTTCTCAAACATATGACTAGGGGTGATTATTTCAATGTGATAAATTTAGCTTTTGTACAAATAGCAACTTGGAATTTCCTTTATGATAGAGTGTATTATCTTATTTTCTGAAATAACTTAAATTACAAGTTAATTATGCTTTTGGTTGTTTTATGAAAAGATTGCCTGTTTAGAATCTTAGTGTTAATGATATTTTCAGTCAAGTGTTATTTCGTTGCAATTTTGGTTGAGTTGTCATTAGGTCATATATGGATATACCCAGTGGTCAGATGTTGTTGTGCAAACCTGTCGATGTGAGCCATAGTGAATCCTATTTCTTATGGTCAATCCTGGTTAATTGATAGTGTACCTTTCACCTATAATTTGGTCAGTATTAGTTATGGTTATCGGTTTCGCCATAGTGTTCTCGTAGAGAGAGACCTTTCCTGTTAGTGTCCTATGAGAGAGAGTAGCTTTCAAGCGGGGGTCACGCCCAAAGTGGATGGTAGGATAACCCCTCGAAAGTTAGTTAAGAAGAGATAACCTAATAATTGAATAGGGGGTGCGTAGCTAAAATATTAATTAAGATAATTATGCCTCGCACATGGTTAAGTGCTTATATAGGCTTGGGATGTGGTGAGAAGGCCTGGAATGGCAAACCTACCACCTTGTCTTCGCGAAAGGATTGGTAGGGTCTACATGATGCTTAGATGGAGCTGGGGGTTCGGGAGAGGTTACCAGATTAACCCAGGATGGAGGTCGGGACCTATGGAGGCCTACCTAGGGTAACCACCTTAAGCCATGCGATGACACTCTCTCCTTAGAGTCACTAGTGTTTATGAGTTGAGTCACATGGATGTTTATGGAGTCATGTAGTTCTATCGTACTTGTCTTATTTTGCTTGCTTGAGGGTCTTCTACTATCTCCCAGCACGGTGGGGTGGCTCCCTTTCGGAATCACGTGGTCGAGTGGTAGTGCCACTTCTCATCAAATGTTTTGGATTGTATCTTCAAGTGAGGAAAGGCTTCGTTGGTGTTTCTTAGTTCGTGGTCCATGTACCAGCTCTCGTTCATGATCATTGTTCAGTTGAGACCATGTGGTCATTGTATCAAACAATTATGCAACCTTGACATTGTAACCTTGTAATCCGTGGCATTATCGGAAACCATGTATTGATGGATATTGTAATATTTGATCATTGGAATGTATGTTAATTCAAATGGTTTAAATCTTATGTATAAATGAATTATGGATAAATAAATGCATTTGATTACTTTAATTCTTTCATTATGGAATTTAGATGTATGTGTAGGTTCTATCTTAAGCATTTAATTTTCCTAATTAGATGAACAATTGGATTAATCGTGGTGTTAATATAATTTGCAAAGTAATCTTCATTGGTAACCCTTAGGAAATCTTGTGTTAGACTTCCGTTGTGTTATTAAACGTGCTATTGTTATAATTAATGCACTTAAACTTTAAAAAAAAAAATTCATCCTTTAGTTGCCTAGTCGTGTTGTTTTCCTTAAGGGTTTCTGGTGGAGCATTATATTTGGTATCAGAGCCCAAGTTTCAACACTGGGTACTCTGGGTTTGTAGTGAGCCCATTCAACTTGACCTTTTTGCTCAGGTATTAATGTTTGTGTTTCCCTTGTTTTATCCTTGTCGTAGATCTGAACCGTTTTCTCTTTTGTAGTAATAGGTCATGGCTAGGAAAGCTAGGGGAGGTGGCCGTACGAGTGATCACAATAAAGGCATAGGTGGAGGATGAGGTTGTGGTCCTAACTGTCACAGTCCTTCACCACCACCCACTCATGCGAGTGTAGAGCTGAAACATTCAGTTCATCAGGATTCACAACATGCAGGAGAGTAGGTTCCCAAAAGGGAAGAGCTAAGAAGATGTTTCAGGAGGTTCTAGCCAGGTTAGGCCCCAGGCCTAAGGTTGATCAACCTATTCATGCTTAGGTTGAGGAGTCGCATCATTAGATTCTAGAGGAGAGAGAGAGAGAGAGAGAGAGAGAGAGAGAGATCACCTAGGAGGAAGGAGATCCCAGCTGACTGAGATCCGGCTTCCTTGGGTTACATAAAGGACTTGATGAGGTCCAACCCTCTCTTCTTTGATGGTAAGGGTACCGGTCTCAAGGTAGAGACCTGGCTTATCAATCTAGATCGATGTTTCGCTATGTTCCTGTACAGTAGCAACACCAAGGTGAGATGTGCTATTATGTGTCTCGATAGTTTTACTTCGATCTAGTGGATATTAGAGGAGGAGAAGATTGGTGTGTGCATTAACACTGTAACATGGGAGCTATTTCTAGAGAGATTTAGGGCACGATTTCTCTCACCCCAGTGGTGGCAGACTCGAGCTGATGAGTTCTACGCTCTACGTCAGTATGGTTTGTTAGTGGATCAGTTTGAGAACAGGTTCTATGAGCTTAAACAACATTCTAGGATTGGTAATGATGAGGCTATGCTTGTCCAACACTTCTTGAGGGGTTTGAATGACCGCATCAGTAGAGGAGTGAGGGTGTTTGAGCCAGCTACAGTTGAAATAGCCATGGCGATAGCCAGATTAGTTGAGCAAAACCCTAGCTATGCACTAGGTGGTTAGTCAGGTGTGCAGATAGGGAGTGCACCTTTTAGTGGGAACAGAGCTCATGGGAATCAATCCCAGTCAGGAGCACCATTTAGGACTCCTCAGGCACCCGCTAAGGGTGGACAGTAGCAGCAGCAGTAGCAGCAGCAACCGTTGAGGATGAAACAATTCCAAGGCCAGCAGGGTGGCAACTCTCAGTATAGAAAGAACGGGAACTGGTAGAGGAGCAGACAGGGCCCTTCAGGGCAGTCCTCGTAGAGTGCATCTCACGCCCCTAGCCAGGGAAGTTTCCAGCAATCTAGTGGGTTGTCAGGTAGTAGAGGACCAGGTAGGGGAGCTTGCTTTTGTTGTGGGCAATTTGGTCACATAGTCGCGTAGTGCCCTCATCGTTCTGACCATACAAGTAGTCAAAGGCCAGTAGCATCAGAGCCTACAGTGGGAGATGTAGGTAGATCCCATAAAGTGTTTGCAGCGATGGATGACCGCCAGGTTGATCATCAAGGTACAGTTATTGAGGCAACAAGTGTGTTGTGTGGAATTCCTATCTTTGTACTTTTTGAATCCGGTGCTTCGGATTCTTTCATTTCTTTGTCCATTGTGGAGCGGTGCGGACTTACGTATGCTAGGCAGGTGGATAGGTGGTAAGTACAGTTGGCTATAGGTGTTCATCTTTCTGTAGATGCCTTTATTCCCAGTTGTGAGTTGGACCTAGGATTCCTTGTTACTTCAATTGACCTTCGAGTCATTCCTTTGGGTTCTTATGGAGTTGTGTTGGGGATGGATTGGCTTTCATCTCACAGTGCTCGTGTGGGCTGTCGCAAGAAGATAATGGAGTGTTTAGATGACCTTGGTAGGGAAGTGGAGATTGTTGGAGTTCAGAGATCGATATCCCTACATATGATTTTCGCTATGCAACTTAAGCGGTGCATGTATAGAGGGTGTCAGATTTTTGCAGTTACTCTTGAAGAAGTGAATGAAAAAGAGAGTCGAGAAATCACTCTTGATGGTCACCCTATTCTTTGAGAGTATGCTGATGTGTTTCTGTTGGATATTCTTGGTATGCCTCCAAAGCGAGACATAGATTTCACATAGACTTGGTTCCTAGTGCAGAACCTATTTCTAGAGCTCCATATCGGATGACTACTCAAGAGTTGAGTGAGTTGAAGTTTCAAATAGAAGAATTGTTGGCCAAGGGATTCATTCATCCTAGTGTTTCCCCTTGGGGTGCGTGTGTTATCTTCATTAAGAAGAAGGATGGTTCTCTTTAGTTATGCATTGATTACTCACAGTTGAATAAGGTAACCATACGAAATCGATATCCATTGCCTCGTATATATGATCTTTTAGATCAGGTAAAGGGAGCCAAGGTGTTCTCTAAGATTGACTGAAATCTGGGTACCATCAATTGTGCATTCAGGATGCAGATATTCATAAGATGGTGTTTCATACTCATTACGGACACTATGAGTTCACAGTGGTGCCATTTGGTTTGATGAACACGCCTTCAGTTTTCATGAGCCTCATGAATGGGGTTTTTCGCACCTACCTGGATCGTTTTGTCCTTGTGTTCTTGAATGACATATTGATTTATTCTAGAACTATGGAAGAGCATGAGGGTCACTTACGTCAGGTATTGCAGTGCTTGAGGTAGAATTAGCTTTATGCCAGTTTGGCGAAGTGTGACTTCTTCTAGTCAGAGGTGAACTATCTTGGTCATGTGGTTTCAGGAGAAGGTATATCCATGGATTCTTCAAAGACCCAAGCCATTGTTGATTGGCCAATGCCAACCAATGTTTCAGAAGTTTGAATCTTTATGGGTTTGGTCAGATATTACCGTCGCTTTGTTCAGGACTTTTCTCAGATATGACACCCAATTACTTCTCTTCAGAGGAAAGGGAAGAAGTTTGTTTGGTCAGAGCAGTGTTAGTTAGCTTTTCGTACCTTGAAGGAACTCCTAGTCAGTGCTCTGATTTTGGTAGTTCCTGATCTATCTAGATATTTTATGGTATGCATAGATGCCTCTTTGGAAGGTATAGGTGCAGTGCTTATGTAGGAAGGATGCGTAGTTGCTTATGAGTCTCGCAAACTCAAGAACCATGAGTTGAACTATCCAGTTCATGATTTAGAGTTGGTAGCTATAGTTCATGCTTTGGTCAGATGGCAACATTTTCTGTTAGGACATCAGTTTGAGCTGCATAGTGATCACTGCAGTTTGCAGTATATCTTCACGTAGCCGAACTTGAATGCTCGACAGCGGAGATGGATGGAATTCCTTTGCGAGTATGATTTTGAGGTTTGTTATATTCAGGGGAAAGAGAACATGGTGGCAGATGCTTTGAGTTGTAGGTGGCATGAAGTTTCAGCATTGTCCCTTGGAGTAGACTTGAGAGGGAGGATTCTTGGAGTTCTTCCTCAGGATACTTGGTATCAGGATGTTAGAGTAGTGATAGAGTCCAGAAGGCCTTTAGAGGGCAGATTTTCTGGATATAACCTTGAGGCAGATGGACTTCTTCATCACCTTGGGCAGATCTATGTACCTCCTTTGGAGGGTCTTCGCGTTTTGATCATGACTGAGGCCCATCGTGCACCTTATTCGACACATCCAGGTGTCAAGAAGATGCACACAGATCTTAGACAGATTTATCATTGGGCTAGTATGAAACACGACATTGCTGATTTTGTGTCAAATTTTTTAGAGTGTCAGCGGGTGAAGGCAGAGCATCAACACCCAGTAGGCCTTTTACAGCCTAATTTGGTACCAAATTGGAAATGGGATATCATTTCCATGGATTTCATTGTTGGGTTGCCTATCTCTTCGCATTGTCATGATGCTATCATGGTCATTATTGACAGATTGACAAAGGTTGCTCACTTTGTTCCTATTCAAGCTTCTTATACCGCAGTAGTGGTGGCACGAGTCTTCTTGGAAGATGTGGTGAGATTGCATGGGATTTTGAGGTGGATCATATCTAATAGAGATCCTGTCTTTACCTCAGCATTGTGGACCTCACTCCAGCATGCTTTAGGGACTCAGTTTAATTTTAGTCTAGCGTATCACCCAGAGACAGATGGTCAGACCGAGCGAGTAAATCAGGTTTTGGAGGACATGCTTTGCATGTATGTTATGGACCAGCAATCACGCTGGGAGGATTATATCTATCTAGTGGAGTTTGCTTATAACAATGGATATCATAGATCCATAGGTATGTCCCCCTTTCAGGTATTGTATGGTCATCCTTGCCATACTCCTTTGAGTTGGGATTGGCTAGAGGATAGGGTGCTTATAAGACCAGATATTCTTTGAGAGATGGAGCAGTAGGTTGAGCGGATTCATGAGCATTTGGTAGCTACACAGGATAGGCAGAAGAAGTATGTAGATGTTCATAGGGTAGATCATCAGTTTTCTTTTGGCAACCGGGTGTTCTTGCGAGTGCATCCACGTAAGAGTCTGATGCGTTATGGAAAGGGTTCTAAGTTGGCACCTCAGTTTGTTGGCCCTTTCGATATCCTTGAGAGGATAGGACATGTTGTCTATTATCTTGTCTTGCCACCGAGTCTATTCTACATCCACGATGTCATTCATGTTTCAGTTCTTCGACCTTATCATCCTAATGTGATACATGTTCTTGATTGGAACTCCTTGTAGGTTGAGGATGGGCAGCTTTCCATGGAGCTCGTGCACATTCTTTAGCATCGGGATTTGACCCTCAGGGGTTATACCATCGACCAGGTAAGGGTCCTATGGGACCCAAATGATGAGACCTTAGCAACTTGGGAGGATGCAGCGAAGATAAGAGAGCTCTATTCTTATCTGATTTAGGCTTCCAGGAGTAAGCCTAGATTTGGGGGGGGAGAATGTAGTACCCCTCCTCATTTGAACTTAATAGACTCATATTTTACTATTGTTTACTTTCAATGGATACATTACAATTATGTGGTATTCAGACTTATATGACTTTATTTCATGCTTTATTTGAATATGAGATGCATACTTTATTTGCAGTATTTTAGTACTTGTGATTTATGGTATGTTATGGATTATTGCTATGTACTGACACTTTACTTTATCTATGCAATATGTAATTATATGTTGCATGTCTATGAGTGTATTGGATGCAAGGGGATGATTTTTATTCACTCGCTCTGGTGGGACAGGGAACGTTGTGATTCTCCTTCATCGGTGTGCATGTCGTGCTTTCTATATTGTGTATATGCATGTGTGGTTTGGTGATGCAGGATATTGCAGGTACAAGTACCGGGTAAGTACGGGGTATCATCTCCACCTGGCTTCACAGGTCTGAGTGTGCCTTATATTTGTCTGATGGAAGTGGAGGAGGTAGTAGTTGACCCTATTTTACCCAGTTACACTCTTGTGAGTGTCGTCAGTTGGTCGTCCTGTCAGTTTGTTCGGCCTTTGTGTTTTGTCATTTGACTTTTTCTGAGTCTTTGCTTGGGGTTTTCTCAATGTGTGTGTTTAGTAGATTTGATTAATTGATTAAATTTATGGAGTTATCTCATAGTTGGTATTTTTGAATTATGTATGTTATGCATTTAGATTTAAAATTTAATTAATTAAAAGAAGTTATTAAATTAAGTTGCAAGATGCATTATATTAGAAATATATCTTATTTAAATTTTAGTGAAAAATAAATTAGATTAATTTCATTTATTGATTCCTAAAATTTTAAAAAATAAATAAATAAATGAAAAAAATAATAAATTAGAATTAAAGTACTGCTTTAATTAGCATGAGGAAAGAAAAGAAAAGAAAGAAAAACAAAAAAAGAAAGGATTATGATTTTTGCTTATGGCATTTTTAATTATCTTTTTGGTGGGAATTAGAAAAGAAAATAAAATAAAATTTATTTTTATTAATAATAAAATATTAGGTTTTGAAAAAAGAATGTGCAAACCTAAAAATTTAGGTTAAATGGTTTATATCTTGTTTTTTTTGGGAGTTCACGGGAAGGAGGCGGCTGTGCATGAAAGAAATTTTTGAAATTTTCTGGAGTGCTTGTTCTTGAGAAAGTGAAGATTTTGGAGTTGTTGGGAAGGAGGCTAGGGTTTCAGAATTGTAAGCTTGTTGAAGGATAGAAGCTCTCCAACAAAGTTCTTCCAGGAAAGCTATACAGGTTGGGTGGCCTCTTCTGGTTGTTTTTAAAGAAAATATTTTATTTCTTCCCTCATTCTGAATGATGTGTGTTTTAAAAAAAATATAGATGTTTAGAATGCGTGCAGTAGTTTTGGAATGAATATTATGAAGTTATTGAAAAAAAATTCAGTCTCTATGTTTTAAAAATAAATTTTTAGATCAAAAACCCCTTTCTGGATATTTCCTATTATCGGCTAAAATCCTTTCTTGAAAATTATTTTTAGTTTTTGGAAAGAAGTTATTTCCATGGGTGTTTATAGATTTAAAGATCTTGAGGATTTTGGAAAAGTTATTCTGGTAAAATTTTGCCAAGAAATTTTACTATGCATAAAAAGTTGCAAGTTTTGGGAGAAAATGGGATTTGCCAGAGAAAATATTTCCTCTTGTTTTGGTATTAGTTTCGATAATTTTGGACTATGATTAAGTTTTTCTCTTCCCTGTACTATCTCAGAGATTTACTTAGAGATTTGATTATCTCTGTTAATTGCTATGGATGCTCTTTTAAATATTTGTGCATCTCTGTGTATTTAACTGTAAAATTATGTATTTTACCATAGTTGTAAATTTAATTGGGAATTTAATTTATTGGTTTATTAAAAGTTATGGGGAAATTGGTTTTATTAATTTTTTTTTCTGAGAAATCAATTTAATTTTTTTTTTTATGTTTGTTTTGTTGTTTGTAACTAGGGTTATGTATGGGTTCGGATTGCCTTAAGGCAACATCTGAACCCCCTTTAGGTCCGAGCCCTATCCTAGGGTAACGTGACTAATATATGCCCAGCCCAATCCTAAACACATGCCACCTAATTAAATTAGTGCCAAAAACCAAAGGAGGCCGACTTGCAATCAAGGATTTCAATGTGTATAAATAAGAGACATTTGCAAGTCTATAATCATCAAGTTCGAATCTCATACAAATGCGAATTAGCTCTGTTGTGCGAATTCTTCAGGAAGGGTGCGAACTTAACTTCAAGGAAGAGTGCAAACCTATCTAGATTGGTGTGAAATTGTCCAAGAGGACATAGTGGATTTTGATGCAAGTTTTGAAGCATGCAAAGGGACAGATCTGATATGTGAAGATCAGATTCAAGCTAAGTATTGTACTTATGATTTAGAGGAGAATATATAATCTGACCTATGGGTCTTTCATGCTGGGTTTTTCCTCCTTGGAGGTTTTCCTAGGGTATGCTTGTTTGTTTACTATTTTATTTCTGATTTATGTTGGCTTATTAAATACTGCAAATCTGATTACAATCTAGGGCATAATTAATTTATGTTGGCTTATTAAAATACTGCAAATCTGATTACAACTTAGGGCATATTCAATTATATAAATCTGATTAACATACCTAGGGTTTAAAATTACATGGTATCAGAGCCAAGGTTATTCTGCCCCTTAGATTTCAGTAAGCTCTTACCTTCAGGTTGTTGTTCATCTTTTATTAAGATAATGGCAGGGGTGAAGTTAGCGGGCATCATCAGGTCCTCATCAAGGAGTCATTCTTTAATTCATTGTGGAGATTCGAGTGATAAACAAAAAAGAGGTGTCTTCTCACAAATAACATGAAATCTTGAGAAGAAGAACAACCTCTCATCATTTGAGGTAGGATATAAGACACCATTCCAGTGCCCAAGGAGACATAATAAGATTTATATTTCTACATCTCTCTCAGCAGAATTGGGTTGAACTCCAGTGATATTCATTTCCTGTACGCATACATCTAATTGATGACCATTTCTACATAAGGGTATCTGTATATTTCTACATATTCATTATATTGTATTCTGTATATTTTAATTGAATACTGTCATTCTGGATATCCTTGTTAAACAGTATATTATGTTCATACCTGCTAAAATAAATTTGAATTATGAGATATTACTGTTGGTATTCTGAGTATTAATTTTATGATAGAGGAAGAGAAGTGACAGTTAGAGGAAAACGGTGATGGGGTCACCTTCTAGGCATGCCACCTCATGGTATAAGACCAGGGAGTCCCATGAGGCCAAAGGGGTATGGAGGGTGCTGCCTTTGGGCCTATGAAGGATGGACTTCTAGGGCACCCTACTGTGACAGCCCTCCTACTCTTCATCATAATGAATTGATGTGTAAGTCATGAGGCATAGGACAGGGATGGCATGATTAGGGAAAATGGTGATAGGATACCTCACTGGGTTCTCCACCTTCGATGGTATGGTAGATTTATTTGCTACTAGTCATGCAACTGCTATTTTTTATTGCTAACAAAATCAGTTGTATACCCACCAATCTTCAAACCCTAGCTGACTGTGCTAAGGCACATCAAGAGGAGATTGTGAAGTATGGCTTTTGAAGATAGACTGCAAAGATAGTTTCTTTTGGGGAAGCTTTCAGTTCCAGTGTCAGTGTTATCTAAACATCAACAGGTGTATTTTCCTTAATTCTTTATTAACCTTGTGATGAGAGACTTTATGATAATTGAAGATTAAGTATTCCTGTTGAATAACTTTGTCAATTTGTTTACATAGGGTTTCATTTGCTTTTGTGTTTACTTAGTTTTGCAAAACCCTTGTTGGGTTGTGTGAAAGGAAAAAGATATTCTCCTTGATTTAACCCGTGTTGGGCCAATCATGTTTTGAGGTTCCCCATGACAGGTGTTTATCCTTGTAGATCTGCAAGCAAGTTTGTGCCTGTGTTATCCCAAGTTAACATACTTATTACATTTGAGCTCATGTCATTAAATGTTGTGGAAAATGCAGTTTTATTATGTGTCAGTTATCTGTTAAAATAACTGCATGACAGATTGCTTTTAGTTAATTGGTTATGATGATGCTCCTTCCTACATAGTAGAAGTTAGAGTGTATTGTTGATTTCTTAGGACTTTTCTATCGATAACATTTATTGGCAATCTTGCTGTGTAATCTCTTGATGGAATTTATCCCCATCTTGTCTCAACAATTGTGCTATGGGTCCACCTTATTGAAAGATAGATGGATAGGATCCTTGAGATTAACATAAAAGATTGATTGTGCAGATGTTAAGGAGGAGCGTCTCCTTCTGAGTTGGTATACTCTAACCTATGTTGGTTGATTACCTTTTATTATGAGTATAAGCATGTAATTCTTTTCTTGAGTCAAGCATTTTGTTCCTTTTTCAATTTCATCATAGAGTATGATTTCCTATCCCAGAGTACAGGAAATTGATTGGATCTTTCCGTGGCTTGGAATGCTTCTGAAACAGGGCATACTAAATCTTCAAGGGAAATTATTGGGATGGGCATACACTCAAAGGAAGTTCAAGTACCTTGGAAGCTATGATTGGACACAGCTGCTGTTGAGAAGGAGTTCCAGCTATTTTGGTATATCTTAAGGGGTTATGAGATTCAGGTGTGCAGATTGAAGAAAGCTTTGTATGGCCTCAAACAGGACTCTCATGCTTGGTATGAAAGAATACTTGTTAAGTTTAGCATTTTTGTAAAATGATGCTGACTCTAACATCTACTTTAAGTCATCCAATGATGAAATGCTAATTATAGTTCGATATGTGGATGATTCATTTCTTACTGGTAAAGATGAACTTATCATTAGATGTAAGAAAGAACTAGCTTCAGAATTTGAAATGAAGGACTTAGGTTTAATGCATTAATTCCTAGGTCTGGAAGTATGGCAAAGGTCTAATGAAATTTTTCTAAGTCAAGGAAAGTATACTATTGTTATTTTTGAAAAGATTTAGAATGATGGATTGTAAACCCATGTCTACTCCTATGGAATCTAACTTTAAAAAGTTAAGTGTTTCTGCAACTAACTCTGATTTTGCAGATCCATTAGAGTGCAAGCAGTCGATTGGATCACACATGTATCTAGTTAACACTAGACCAAACATATGCCTTGCAGTGAATGCTCTCAGTCAGTTCATGAGCTTGTCCAAACATGTTTATCGCATTGTAGCCAAGCACATCATAAGATACTTGCGAGGCACAGTTGATTATGGGTTGAAGCTGCTTAAGTTCAGATTGGTCAAGAAGTGTTACGGACAAGGAAAACTCTTCAAGCATTCACCCACTGCAATCTCTTGGACCTATAGGGACAGTCCTTAATGGCATTAAGTATTACTGTAGATAAATACATTGTTGCAAGTGTTGCATCAAGAGAAGCAGTGTGATTTCTTAAAAGTCTTGTTGTGCTATTTTGATTTATTATCAGGGTTGTATATTAATGCCTGACAATTCAGTGTTTTATGGTAGGATAATCCTATGTTGTAGATGTCCTCACCAAGTCTCTTGAAGCTTGAGATAAACTTGGAGCTGTGGAGAGCATCGCCTTGGTTGAGAGGGAATCTCAATCTCTGTGATACATTGTGTTGTATCAACCATCCTCTGTGGGCAATGTAAAATGGTAGAAAAGATCCTCTCCACCCTCTGCAAGCAATGTAAGGGGGATCCAGTCTATGCTTGTGTGCGAGCTGGAAGACTATGTTATGTAGTTCCATTCTATGCTTGTGTGCAAGATGGAAGACTACAATATTATGATTATGTTTATTCTATTTCTTGCTTGTGTGCAAGATGGAAGATTATGATGTTACATTCTTCTTTGAGAGAAGACTGAGGTAAAGACAATAAACGATGGATATGCGTGATCGATGACATGGAAAGACTCCATGATGTGCATGAATAAATTATGTATGTATTCATGACTTGCAAGTGTGCATGTTAAAGTTTGAAGTCATCCTCCACCGGCATTACAAGATGGATACTATGGGATATTCTGCAAAGAGGAGCAAAGAGGCACCATTCAGCTAAAGTATATTAACACAGATGAACAGGTTGCAGATATCCTTACCGAACCCTTATCTAGAGTGAAGCTCGTACTTCAGAGACAGACTTGGTATTGTAGAAAATGGAACCTTGGTTGAGAGGGAGCTTCAATCTCAGTGACTATTTGTAGCACTTTGAATCATTCCTTGCTTGTGTGCAAGAATGAATTACATTCAATCTATGCTTGTGTGCTAGACGAATAATTGTAATAATGTAAAGACCCACTGGTGTATTACACTTTCTATGCTTGTGTGCTAGAACCATCCTATGCTTGTGTGCTAGGTGGAAGATGTAATTCTATGCTTGTGTGCTAGATCCATTCTATGCTTGTGTGCTAGATGGAACTTAAAGGTTCAGATTATATATTCTCCTCCTCCCTAGTTAAGAGGGAGTGTTGTTTGTAACTAGGGCTCTGTATGGGTTCAGATTGCCTTAAGGCAACATCCGAACCCCCTTTAGGTCCAGGCCCTATCCTAGGGTAACGTGACTAATATATGCCCAGCCCAATCCTAAACACACGCCACCTAATTAAATTAGTGCCAAAAACCAAAGGAGGCTGACTTGCAATCAAGGATTTCAGTGTGTATAAATAAGAGACATTTGCAAGTCTATAATCATCAAGTTCGAATCTCATACAAATGCGAATTAGCTCTGCTGTGCGAATCCTTCAAGAAGGGTGCGAACTTAACTTCAAGGAAGAGTGCGAACCTATCTAGATTGGTGCGAAATTGTCCAAGAGGACATAGTGGATTTTGATGCAAGTTTTGAAGCATGCAAAGGGACAGATTTGATATGTGAAGATCAGATTCAAGCTAAGTATTGTACTTATGATTTAGAGGAGAATATATAATCTGACCTGTGGGTCTTTCATGCTGGGTTTTTCCTCCTTGGAGGTTTTCCCAGGGTATGCTTATTTGTCTACTATTTTATTTCTGATTTATGTTCGCTTATTAAATACTGCAAATCTGATTACAATCTAGGGCATAATTAATTTATGTTGGCTTATTAAAATACTACAAATCTGATTACAACTTAGGGCATAATCAATTATATAAATCTTATTAACATACCTAGGGTTTAAAATTACATGTTTTGTGTGTTGTGGGGAGGCGGAGCTAGCTACCCACGATAGCAGAGGCTACCCAAAGGTAGCGGCTACTACCATAAGGTAGCAGCGCTACCATATGGTAGTAGTGCTACCGTGGGTAGCATATGCTACCATATGGTAGCACTTACCTTGCGGTAGCCTGTAGCTACCATTTTTTATTTTTTATTTTTTTTATATAAACAAAAAAATAAAAATAAAAATATTTATAGTTTTATATGTATGTTTTTTAAACATAGATTTATTAAAAGCATTTTTAATATGCTTTGGGTTAAATGTATTTTCTTGTAAATTTTAAATGTTGGAATTTGGAAATTAAAGTTTCTATTAACTTGTAGATGTTATTTTTTATGGAAAGTAAATCTTCAAATTTAGTATGCAAATTTTATTATTGAAAATTAAATATTCTTTTTAGTATATATATTTTAAATATGATTTAGTTACATGGTTTATATTTGAAGAATATATATATATATATATATATATATATATATATATATATATATATACACTCATGTAATTATATTATATTATTATATATATTCTAATTTGGAATAAAATCTAGGATATGGAAACCTTTTTAATTGGAATATTTGGATATTGTTCTCAAACATATGACTAGGGGCGATTATTTCAATGTGATAAATTTAGCTTTTGTACAAATAGCAACTTGAAATTTCCTTTATGATAGAGCGTATTATCTTATTTTCTGAAATAACTTAAATTGCAAGTTAATTATGCTTTTGGCTGTTTTATGAAAAGATTGTTTGTTTAGAATCTTAGTGTTAATGATATTTTTCAGTCAAGCATTATTTCGTTGCAATTTTGGTTGAGTTGTCGTTAGGTTATATATGGATATACCCTATGGTTAGATGTTGTTGTGTAAACCTGTCGCTGTGAGCCATAGTGTGTCCAATTCCTTATGGTCAACCCTGGTTTATTGATAGTGTACCTTCACCTATAATTTGGTCAGGATTAGTTATGGCTGTCGGTTTCGCCATAATGTTCTCGTAGAGAGAGACCTTTCCTATTAGTGTCCTATGAGAGAGAGTGGCTTTTGAGCGGGGGCCGTGCCCAAAGTGGATGGTAGGATAACCCCTCAAAATTTAGTTAAGAGGAGATAACCTAATAATTGATTAGGGGGTGCGTAGCTAAAATATTAATTAAGATAATGTGCCTCGCACATGGTTGAGTGCTTGTATAGGCTCAGGATGTGGTGAGAAGGCCTGGAATGGCAAACCTACCACCTTGTCTTCTTGAAAGGATTGGTAGGGTCCGCATGATGCTTAGATGGAGTCGAGGGTTCAGGAGAGGTTACCAGGATAAGCCAGGATGGGGGTCGGGACCTATGGAGGCCCAACTACGGTAACAACCTTAAGCCATGTAATGACACTCTCTCCTTAGAGTCACTAGTATTTATGAGTTGAGTCACATGGATGTTTGCGGAGTCATGTAGTTCTATCATACTTGTCTTATTTTGCTTGCTTGAGGCTCTTCTACTATCTCCCAGCACAGTGGGGTGGTTCCCTTTCGAAATCACATGGTCGGGTGGTAGTGCCACTTCCCATCAAATGTTGTGGATTGTATCTTCAAGCGAGGAAAGGCTTCACTGGTGTTTCTTAGTTCGTGGTTCATGTACCAGCTCTTGTTTGTGATCATTGTTCAGTTGAGACCATGTGGTCATTGTATCAAACAATTATGTGACCTTGATATTTTAACCTTGTAATCCATGGCATTATTGGAAACCATGTATTGATGGATATTGTAACATTTGTTCATTGGAATGTATGTTAATTCAATTGGTTTAAATCTTATGTATAAATGAATTATGGATAAATAAATGCATTTGATTACTTTAATTCTTTCATTGTGGAATTTAGATGTATGTGTAGGTTTTATCTTAAGTATTTAATTTTCCTAATTAGATAAACAGTTGGATTAACCGTGGTGTTAATATAATTTGCGAGGTAATCTTCATTGGTAACCCTTAGGAAATCCTGTGTTAGACTTTCGTTGTGTTATTAAACGTGCTATTGTTATAATTAATGCACTTAAACTTTGAAAAAAAAAATTCATCATTTAGTTGCCTAGTTGTGTTGTTTTCCTTAAGGGTTTTTGGCGGGGCATTACATTAGATTAAATAAATTCGGGAAATTTATTTAATCAAGATGACACAGTTAGATAGTTAAAAAATTTAAAGAAACTATTAATTATGGGAAGACGAAAATTGATTTCATTTAAACAATAAAAATCATTTAGTTAAAGTGAAGAATCAAGATTCATTAAATAATAAAATTATTTAATTAATATAAAGGGGAAATGGTTAATTGATCAAATCATTGAGATCAAAATTGAATGATTAAATTTAAAGAAGAACATTGATGAAGTTATACTAATTAAATAATTAAATTATTTAATTAATATAGAAGAATAATTAGCAACATTGGTGCAATGCAAATGTGGGACAATTTTGAGTGACTACAAGTCCCTCTTACCAACTCCAAGAACCTAGCCAAATTGAAACCATATGCCCAACTCAAAACCAAAAAAGAATTGGGAGCATTCTCCTTGAAGGAAACTAACAATCTCTGCAATAGTTTTAAACTTTATAGGAGATGCAGAGGATACAAATAAGAGGAGAATAGTGAAGACCCACAAAAAGGAACAACCACCATGAACCTCATGCATAGACTGCCTAAGCTTGGGGAGACACTTTAGAAGCCACCTCATTAGCACAATCCTAGGCACAAATCCAAACCCATCCAAGAAATGGGCAAAATAAAGTCCCCCAAAAACCAGCACATAGTGCCAAAACCATCCACACTACATAGCCACACTGAAGAAGCCTAGAGCCAGATCTAGGAGACACCATCATCCAATTCCAAGTGGATCACACAAGGATAGGAACCAAGCCCATACCTATAGGCACCAACAAATTGAGAACAAATCAACAAGATCCCCAAAGTAGAGGGAGTGAAAGCAAAAAACTCCAACTCCAGGACACTTGTATAGAGTTGATGCCTCCAAAGAATGAACCAGAGGGTAGAAAGCCCATAAATAGTAATAGGAAAAACATTATCACACATCTTGATACACATATTATCATACTATCAATACATAATTCTCAAGCAATAAAAGACTGCAACATCAATAGAAACATGAGTCTATCATCTATGACATACCTATCTTCCATTGTCTGCAACACAACATACATACCTATCTTCCACTTCAGTTATCATGCATATTGTTCTTCACAATATCCAGAGCAATCCAGCCCACTAGATTTGACATGAATGACAACTTAGATAAGAAGTTCCAATAATGAGTAACTCTAACATAAAAAAAAGGGAAAAGTACCCCCAACCAATGACAAAGCATGTGATCACTCTAGCCCAAGGCACAAGGAAAACCCATGAAGGGCAACCAAAGAGGCAAGAAACAACCCAATTGTGTTAGATGCCCCTACACTAAAAGTAGTCAAAAGAAGGGAAATAATGGGAATCCCATCATATGCACCAAAGCAAGAAACAACCAACCCAACTAAAATAATAAATGTGCTAGTGGAGCCCAAGAGAACTCCATCCGCACCTCCTTAAAGGACCCTACCACCCAATCTACTCTAGAACAACTACACTGTAATGCCCCACCAGGAACCCTAAAGGAAAACAACACAACTAGGCAACTAAGGGGTGAAATAAATTATTTTTTTTAAAGACTAAGTGCATTAGCTACAACCATTGCACGTTTAATAACACAATAGAAGTCTAACATATGATTTCATAAGGGTTACCAACGAAGATTAATTCATAGATTACATTAACACCACAGTTAATTCAATTGTCCATTTAATTAAATAAATTAAATGCTTAAGTTTAAAACTACACATACATCCAAATTTCATAATAAAGAAATAAAAGTATTCCAATGTATCCAATTTCCATAAACCATTTAAACATAAGATCAAAACAATAACATTCATTTCACTGACATAATAATATTACAATATCCATAAATACATGGATTCCAATAATACCACTGGTTACAAAGATACAATACCAAGGTTACATAAAAGTCTGATACAATGACCACAAGGTCTCAACTAAAAAATGATCTCGAACAAGAGCTAGTACATAAACCACGAACCAAGAAACACCAGTGAAGCCTTTCCTTGCCTGAAGATACAATCCAGAACATCTGATGGGAAGTGGCACTACCAGCCGACCATGTGATCCCAAAATGGAACCACCCCACCGTGCTAGGAGATAGTAGAAAACCCTTAAGCAAGCAAAGTAAGACAAGTACGAAAGGACTACAAGACTCTACAAACATCCATGTGACTCAACTCACAAAACACTAGTGACTCTAAGAATGAGAGTGTCATCACATAGCTTGATGGTTACCATGGTACAGCCTCCATAGGTCCCGGCCCCCATCCTTGGGTTTCTCCTAGTAACCTCTCTTGAGCCTCCAGTTCCAACTAAGTCTCATGCGGACCCGACCAATCCTTTCGTCAAGACAAGGTGGTAAGTTTTCCATTCCAGGCCTTCTCGTAACATTATGAGCCCTGTACAAGCACTCAACTATGCACGAGGTACACTTATCTTAATTAATATTTATCTCACTCCCCCCCAATATATTATTATGTTATCACTTTTTAACCAACTTTTGACGAGTTATCCTATCATCCACTTTGGGCACGGCCCCCGCTCGAAAGCCACTCTCTCTCCTAGGACACTAACAGGAAATGTTTCTCTCTACGAGAACTCTATGGCAAAACAGACAACCATAAACAATCCTGACAAGCACAAGTGAAGGATACACAAATACCAACCCAAGATTGACCATTTGGACAAAAACACACAATGGCTCATATCAAATAGGTTATACAACAACACCTGGTCTATGAGAAATAATAACATAGGACACAATGACAATTCAACCAGAATACCAATGAAATTTAAGTTTGACTGAAAACATCATTTACACAAGATCCTAATACAAGCAATTTTTTCTTAAAACAGCCAAAGCATAAATTAGTTGCAAAGAAAGATTTTTCCAATAATAAGAAAATACAACTATTTAATACAAAAACATCCATCTTGTCATTTGTCCAAAAAGATTTAAAATAAAAATAATTCTCCTAATGTATTTTCAACATATTTATAAAAATTATAAGCTCTATTTTTGAAACATTCCAAACTGTAATTAAATAATATTTAAAATACATTTAAAATATTATAATAACTACCATAAGAAAAACATATCTAATATATAAATATATATATAAACACATATATGAATATACATATATCTATTTATATACATATATAATATAACACATAATAAATTTTATTTATCCAACCCCTGGGTACGAAAATATAACACATAATAAATTTTATTTATCCAACCCCTGGGTACGAAACCCGAAATAGTCATACCGCAGTACGCACAGGGGTTGGAAATTAATTAAAAATTAAAAACACGTTAAAACTTGTTTATAACCCTTGGCACGGTAGCCTAAGCTACCGCCGGTAGCTAGTACTACCGTCTGGTAGCACTGCTATCGTCGGCAATACTGTGTACTATCGTCGGTAGCATGCCATATATATATATATATATATATATATATATATATATATATATATATATATATATATATATATATATATATATATATATATATATATATATATATATATATTTATTTATTTATTTATTTATTTTTTAATATTAATTTCCAAATTCCTAAAAAAATCATTTTACATAATTCCCATAGAATTTTAAAATTTCATATAAATTGAAAACTCCTTCACATAAATTTATTTCAAACACAATTTTTTTTTTAAATTTAGATAATCAAATAAATTTAATTCACAATTAAATTTATTTTTAAGAAACCACAAGATTTATTTAAAGGACTATTAATACAAATTAAACCAGAGAGAATAAATTAATTTTCTCAATGTTTTCAAAATTACATCCTTCCCATAAACTAGAAAAACACATTAGGCATGGATTTTAATACAAAACTTGAATTCACCAGAAGAGGGTTTATATTCGACAATAATTTTATACACGCACATCAAACAGAGAAAAATAGAAATATCTACTAAAACCCACAACTAAGAATTCATCCAACCTGGTATAGCTTTCCTGGAAGAAATTTGTAGAAGCGCCCTAACTTTTTCAATAAGCTTCTAATAAATTCCTTCACCTAAATTCCAGACCTGTTCCTGTGTAACTAAAATAAAGACCTATTCCCCTATTTAAACTAAAATTCTAGGTTCAATAGCTTTTTCACAAAAAACCTAAATTTAGAATAATACTAATTTTTATTTTATTTTCTAAATTTATCACAAAAGATAAGCTAACATGCAATAATTAAAAAACATTATTCTTTCTTTTCTTTTCTCATGCACATTAGTTAATTTTCTAAATAAAGAATTAAAACAATATTTTAATTCTAATTAATCATTTTATTCATTTATTTAATTATAACTTTAGAAAATAATAAATACAATTAATCTAATTTATTTTTCTATTTAAATAAAAATATATTTCTAATACCATGCAGCTTAATTTAATAATTTCTTTAATTAACTAAATTTATAATCTCAATGCATAAACAATACAATAATGAGATAATTTCATAAACTTAATTAATTAATTAATTAAATCCACTAAAATGCTCAAATTAAACAAATCTCAAGCAATTACCCATAAAAGATAAAATGACAAAATACGAAGACTAAACTAACTAACAAGACAACCAACTAATGACACTCATACGAGTGTAACTGAGTAAAATAGGGTCAACTATTATCTCCTCCACTTCCATCAGAAAATATAAGGCACGCTCAGACTTGTGAAGCCAAGTGGAGATGATACCCCGTACCTACCCGGTACTTGTACCTGCAATATCTTGCATCACCGAACCACACATGCATATATATACAATATAGAAAACACGGCATACACACCGATGAAGGAGAATCGCGACGTTCCCTATCTCACCGAAATGAGTGAAGGAAAATTGTCCCCTTGCATCCAATACACTCGCAAACACACAACATATAATTACACATTGCATAGATAAAGTAAAATGTCAGTACATAGCAATAATCCATAAAATGTCATAAATCACAAATACTGAAATACTGCAAATAAATTATACATTTCATCTCTAGATAAAGCATAATGTCATAAAAGTCTGAATAATATATCATGGTAATGTATCCACTGAAAACAACCAATAATAAAATGTGAGTCTAATGAGTTCAAACAAGTTGGGGTACTACATTCTCCCCCCCAAAACTAGGCTTACTCCTGGAAGCCTAAAATAAATAAGAATACAGTTCTCTCATCTTCGTTGCATCCTCCCAAGTCACTGGTGTTTCTTAGTTCATGGTTCATGTACCAGCTCTCATTCGTGATCATTGTTCAGTTGAGACCATGTGGTCATTTTATCAAACAATTATGCAACCTTGACATTGTAACCTTGTAATCCGTGGCATTATCAGAAACCATGTATTGATGGATATTGCAATATTTGATCATTGGAATGTATGTTAATTCAATTGGTTTAAATCTTATGTATAAATGAATTATGGATAAATAAATGCATTTGATTACTTTAATTCTTTCATTGTGGAATTTAGATGTATGTGTAGGTTTTATCTTAAGCATTTAATTTTCCTAATTAGATGAACAGTTGGATTAACCGTGGTGTTAATATAATTTGCGAAGTAATCTTCATTGGTAACCCTTAGTAATTCTTGTGTTAGACTTCCGCTATGTTATCAAATGTGCTATTGTTATAATTAATGCACTTAAACTTTTTTAAAAAAAAATTCACCCTTTAGTTGCCTAGTTGTGTTGTTTTCCTTAAGGGTTTTTGGCGGGGCATTACATTAGATCAAATAAATTCGGGAAATTTATTTAATCAAGAGGACACAATTAGATAATTAAAAAATATAAAGAAACTATTAATTATGCGAAGACGAAAATTGATTTCAATTAAACAATAAAAATCATTTAGTTAAAGTGAAGAATCAAGATTCATTAAATAATAAAATTATTTAATTAATATAAAGGGGAAATGGTTAATTGATCAAATCAATGAGATCAAAATTGAATGATTAAATTTAAAGAAGAACATTGATGAAGTTATACTAATTAAATAATTAAATTATTTAATTAATATAGAAGAATAATTAGCAACATTGGTGCAATGCAAATGAGGGACAATTTTGAGTGACTACAAGTCCCTCTTACCAACTCCAAGAACCTAGCCAAATTGAAACCATATGCCCAACTCAAAACCAAAAAAGAATTGGGAGCATTCTCCTTGAAGGAAACTAACAATCTCTGCAATAGTTTTAAACTTTATAGGAGATGCAGAGGATACAAATAAGAGGAGAATAGTGAAGACCCACAAAAAGGAACAACCACCATGAACCTCATGCATAGACTGCCTAAGCTTGGGGAGACACTTTAGAAGCCACCTCATTAGCACAATCCCAGGCACAAATCCAAACCCAACCAAGAAATGGGCAAAATAAAGTCCCCCAAAAACCAGCACATAGTGCCAAAAACCATCCACACTACATAGCCACACTGAAGAAGCCTAGAGCCAGATCTAGGAGACACCATCATCCAATTCCAAGTGGATCACACAAGGATAGGAACCAAGCCCATACCTATAGGCACCAACAAATTGAGAACAAATTAACAAGATCCCCAAAGTAGAGGGAGTGAAAGCAAAAAACTCCAACTCCAGGACACTTGTATAGAGTTGATGCCTCCAAAGAATGAACCAAAGGGTAGAAAGCCCATAAATAGTAATAGGAAAAACTACACACTCCACTCCCAAGCACTTAGTAGGGACACGAGTGTTAAACAAACTAGAATACTGAGGGGGGGGGGGCGATTAGTATTCCTCTAATTTATATAATTTATAAAACTGAAACTTATAATATCCTAATGTTCTAAAACTTAACTTAATCTCAATTAAACTTGAAGTGAAAAATAGAACATAACACAACCACACAAGATACACCAATTTTTTATACATGGAAAACCCAAATGGGAAAACCACAAAGAGGGTTAACTCTCAAGAAAAGATAACTAGTTATATGGGATTACAAAACTGACTCACTATCGAAGGACTCACTTCCCGAAGAGCTTATTGCTCAGATACAACAATTTACTATTTGAAAAGCTCACTTCCAAAAGAAGTGAATTGAGAAAATTACATCTACACATGCATGGAATCAGTTCTAGTTAAAGTTCTAACAATACACTGACTTCTTACAACAGATTCGGTTAAGAACCTCTACAAAATGCTTCACTATTTGATTGCACCAATCTGCCCACACTAAATCAACTCATGTTTACAAATTTATCCTTCACTTATGCTTTCCTTATCCTTTGCAAAATATCCTTCTCATACTTTCTTAACCACTTGCTATTTCGGTGACGATTACAATCAAGAATACTTACACACACACACACACACACATATATATGAGTGTCAATTGGAAATATACATCAAGTCAGCCTCAAAAACATTTCTCCAAGGGATTATTTCAATAGTCAAGATATAAGCTACAATCACCATATTAAAACATCAAATTCCAATGGCAGTCAAGCCCGAAATAAACATGTTCTTGAAGTGCCAAAGCAACACACTAACTAAATGCCACAATCATCGAAGCACAAAGTAGAACATCTGGAGAGAAATAAACCAAGATAGACCATAGTTAAGAATTAGGGGCAATAATCACAATCCAAGTCAATATTGCAAGATTCAAGATGTGACTGACAGATCATCAAGTGAGTATCACGAGAAATCAAAAGAACCTGAGGGAATCAAAGCACACGAATTTTCTCATCACTGCATACTTGAAAAAATATCTAGAGCAAAACATCTAGAGAACAACTTTCGGAGAAAAGAGTCAAATGCTACAACCAACACCACAACTCACAAATCTTGATACACATATTATCATACTATCAACACATAATTCTCGAGCAATTAAAGACTGCAACATCAATAGCAACATGAGTCTATCATCTATGACATACCTATCTTCCATTATCTGCAACACAACATATATACCTATCTTCCATATTTTTCAACGCAACATACATACCTATCTTCCACTTCAGTTATCATGCATATTGTTCTTCACAATATCCAGAGCAATCCAACCCACTAGATTTGACATGAATGACAACTTAGATAAGAAGTTCCAATAATGAGTAACTCTAACATAAAAAAAAAAGGGAAAAGTACCCCCAACCAATGACAAAGCATGTGATCACTCTAGCCCAAGGCACAAGGAAAACCCATGAAGGGCAACCAAAGAGGCAAGAAACAACCTAATTGTGTTAGATGCCCCTACACTAAAAGTAGTCAAAAGAAGGGAAATAATGGGAATCCCATCAGATCCACCAAAGCAAACAACAACCAACCCAACTAAAATAATAAATGTGCTAGTGGAGCCCAAGGGAACTCCATCCGCACCTCCTTCAAGGACCCTACCACCCAATCTACTCTAGAACAAATGTACAATCTGCCAATGACAAGAAAATAAGATACATAATAGGCCAAAGAAGACATCCCATAATTCCTCTCAACGCAAAGGGAGACCATGACAACAACAGTTGTTGCAACCACATCTACAACCATAATGTTTTAAGAATCCCTACAACCACTCACAAAGAAAATCCCTTAACAAAATACTCCATAGAAGCCTCTAGTATGAAGAGCTAGAGCACTACATAAACTAATCCAACCCACACAAGGAAAACAAAGCAACACGATGACCAAATCCACCACTGAACTAGCCCTAACACTAGATCCACCATAATTGTCATCACCATCCCCTTCCTCATCTCTGCTATTACTAAGGATTTGAAAACCTCAATTTCCTTCTCCACCACTCGTCTCTACCATCTAGAAGATGGGTCTACGTTTAGGCTACTAGCTATGTTGTTTCTCTATGTAACATTGAATAGTTTATTTGTAGTCTATTTATCTCTTCGGTGATAAGTGTTATTCCATCCCTCTGTGTCTTTTTCTATTCAATACCTATTTTAAATTATTTGAATTAAAGTTATCACCCTCAATCAATTATATATCATCTTGTGCTATTCAGTAATATTCCAATTCTCATTTTTGACTTATAATGCTACTCCAATAGTTCAATGTGTAGTCTATTTTTCTCTTTGTTTACCATGACTATTGGATATTTTTCTTTTAATCTTGTGATAATATTCTAAGTAGTTTTCTATGGAAGAAACCCTCTCTAAGCTACTACCCCATATCTAATGGTCTTAAGTACTATAGATAAATATAGACATATATGTGACCCAAAGTATGTTGTCCCTTTAAATGGAGCCCATCTCTCAAAACTAGCACAATATTTTTGCCTATAATAGATACACAAAATTTCTCTATTATAGCAACATGGTCCCTTTCAATATATCTTATTTTTATTTATTATAGTTACAATATACATAATAATTAATTTAAATTTAGATGATATATTTGAGACATCAAAATAATTTAAGTAATAATATGATACATATGTCACATCTCGTTCCTATGCTTACATTTATTATTGGTATAATTGACGAGACTATTAGACATCATTCAAGTTGTCTGGTTACTTTGATTTTAAAATATGCATGATTGGTAAAATTAGATGGATAAATTTGAATTCATGGAAACAAAATTGATTTTGAAATGAAGTTAAGTTATGATAATGAATTGTATCTTTGCATGTGCTTTATTTATGGTTTTTATGGTATTGATCTATTGATACAATTTGAGTGTAAGTTAGTGCAAGTACATGTTGAAGATGAGAACTTGACTAAGGTATAAATGCCCTAGCCACTTGGTAAGAATATGCATGATGAAAACTCAAAGTATTTTCACACACTCATGTAGTACATTCATATTGCATTTGTGATGTTTAAGTTTTGCATTCATGGATAAAATAATGTTGCATACATGTGTCTTTATGAGTATGTAGTTTAATTTGAATGTTGTGTTAAATGATGTTTATTATCATGTCTTTAGATGTCTTGTTAATCAAGATCAAAACTATATCCATCCCTTTTACCTAATCCACATACTCCTTTTTATTAGAAAAAATAGATGCCCATATTATTTATGAATTCAATTATTTCAAATAATAAATATGCATATATTTAACAAGAGACGCATTGCATCAAGTTCCTGCCTATAAGTGTTAGATATAGTAGTTATTGTTAGATAGAGTAGTTGATGATTACAATTAGATTATAGGGGAAATATAGAGCATTCATGCACATCATTAGTCATTTAGCTAAATGCTCTTTGTTTCTAGCACCTTTTTTTTGGTGATGTGTAGGAAGGCAAATGTTTGTAGCAATAAGGAACTCCAACATAGAATTTTCATCCATCTTTTTTTTTTAATTATTGGATAAAATTTTCATCCATCTTATTTTCAATCGATTTGGTCTACTCAAATACTTTTTTCTTGCAAGTGTGTTTCGATAGGTTCAGAATTATGGTCAAGAAATCACAATAGTACTATAAAACATGGACTATCAAAATTATTTATAGCATTTTGCACCCCATCATCAATGCAAAAATAATAATTTAAATAAATTAATATAATTAGTAAAAAAATGTTATTAATTGAAGTATATATATATATAATGCATTGTATATTATACAAATTAATAGATATAAAAAAAGGTGAATTTATTTTTTCTGATCCTTGAGGGATCTGGGCTAGACCGGAGGTTTTCTTCCCTCCATTCTTTCCTACTGGTGCCCACACCGAATGGAGGTGTAAATGTAAATCTATCTATTTTTAAATTAATAAAATTCTTTGGCCTCGGCCTTTTATCGATCAAAAAAAAAAAAAGTGAATTTAAAGTATTAAAAAACAATCAAAACATTAAATATGATTAATTGTTAAATAGAGAATACATAAAGTAGGTAAGTATTTTTTAGATTTTATAGTGTCTAATAATTTTTCAAAAATCGTATATTCAATTGATTAGATATGAATGACATCACAATGTCATTTATTGAGACAACATAATTTTAAAGTCGACATGTGAATTCATTATGATGTATATAATATTTAAGTCGATAGGCTTCAGTGCGGGCATTTATGCCCAGAAAGTTGTCAGCCTTGCTGACTTTTTTTCTCGGCGTAGTTTCCCAACGATGACATCGACGTGTTATGCATTTTGCGTTCATTGCATTTTTGGGGGGAAGACGTGGACGTTTTACTTCTTATCATGGTTATGGCATTGAATTTGGTTGGGTTGTATGTAGGACCTTGCCTGTGTATCTGGCAAGGAAGTTAATGTGACATTGTTCTCGAGTTATCTTGCACATGGATGTCTCATTTCTTCACATTGATGGGTCTACAAAGAGCATTTGGAAAGGCTTTTTTCTATGAGCATTTAGGGTTTGTTCTACAAAGAGCATCTGGAAAGAGTTTTTCTATGAGCATTTAGGGTTTGTTCATTGTTCTGGTGTTTGGAGATGTTGTTGAAGCAATTCGTAGGTTGTTGCAGTGTATTTGTTTGTTCTTCTGGTGTTTGGAGATGTTGTTGAAGCGATTTGTAGCTTGGTGCAGTGTGTCGAGCACCTGTTCTGGAGAACGACGTGGCCTTTTTTTCGTCGGTGATTCTACAAGGAAATGTTAGAATATTTAATCTTTACTTGGCTTAGGTTTATTTGTATTTAGTTTAGGATATTCCTTTGGAATTCCTACATGTAATTTGTTCTCTAGTACATGTGTGAGGACAATTAATTTCTTTTATTTTCCTTTATTAAGGAATAATATATTTCCTCCATAAGAGGATGTGGACACATGGCACACACATTTTTATGAATGGTGGCATTCCTAGATTTGGGAGTTACTTTGTAACTCCTCTCCTCATCTCTATTTAAGAGATGTCTCCTCTCTCATTTCTTCTTAATGAAATTATTGTAAAGAGCTTCTTGCTCTCTCTCTCTCTCTCATTTTAGGCATTGCCTCATTCATAATATCACAAGGGGTTTTTTTTTGCTTTTCCCCTTTTAAAAGTTCTTGTGCCTCCTTCTCACATTTGGGTGATTGCTCCAAGGTTTTTGCATTTCTCTTGGTAACATTTACTTCATCAATAAACTTAATTGGATTTTGTTTTCCTTCCTTTCTCTTGTATTTCCTTTCAGGAAAACTCCTCTATTCTGGTATTTACAGAAACCAGTTGAGAAAAATGTCTGTGTCAAATTTTTTATTGTAGACATACCCACATAAGAATGACTTGGTATTTTGACCGATTACTCATTCCACTATCTTTTGAACTTATAAACTCCCCGAGAATCACTATTTTTGCATGATTGGTATATGAGATTTGATTGCAACTTGTGTTTGTGCGCTTTACTGCCTTCATTAGCCATTAATGACTATAGTTGCTCTTAAAAACATAACAAATTTGCCCTATTATTAGCACTATGTTCTTTCAGTTTACATGTTATGCAATCACTGTATATGAGCTCCTTTCTTGTCAGTATCATTACTGTATATTGTCATGACATGGCCTTTTGGTGTGTCGAGCACCTGTTCTGGAGCACGACGTGGCCTTTTTTCTATCGGTGATTTTGCAGGGAAAACTCCTCTATTCTGGTATTTATGGAAACTCGTTGAGCAAAATGTCTATGTCGAATTTTTTATTGTAGTTGCAACCATCAATTTGTCTCCATCTAGGTTAATTTTTTTATTGTAGACATACCCACATAAGAATGACTTAGTATTTTGACCTATCACACATTCCACTGTCTTTTGAACATATGAGCCCCCTGAGAATCACTATTTTTGCATGATTGGTATATGAGATTTGACTGCAACTTATGTCTATGTTCTTTACTACCTTCATTAGCCATTAATGACTGTAGTTGCACTTAAAAACCATAATAAATCTGCCCTATTATTAGCACTATGCTCTTTTAGTTTACATGCTATGCATTCACTATATATGAGCTCCTTTCTTGTCAGTATCATTATTGTAGATTGTCATGATGTGGCCTTTTGGTGTGTCAAGCACTTGTTCTGGAGCACGACGTGGCCTTTTTGTTGTTGGCGATTCTGCAGGGAAAACTCCTCTATTCTGGTATTTATGGAAACACGTTGAGCAAAATGTATGTGTCAAATTTTTTATTGTAGTTGCAAGTATCAATTTGTCTCCATCTGTGTCGATTTTTTTATTGTAGACATACTTACATAGGAATGACTTGGTACTTTGACCTATCACTCATTCCACTGTCTTTTGAACTTATAAACCCACTAAGAATCACTATTTTTGCATGATTGGTGTATGAGATTTGACTGCAACTTGTGTTTGTGTTCTTTACCGCCTTCATTAGCCATTAATGACTATAGTTGCTCTTAAAAACCATAACAAATCTGCCCTGTTATTAGCACTATGCTCTTTCAGTTTACATGTTATGCATTCACTGTATATGAGCTCCTTTCTTGTTAGTATCATTACTGTAGATTTCCATGACGTGACCTTTTGGTGTGTCGAGCACCTGTTCTGGAGCATGACGTGGCCTTTTTGCTATCGGCGATTTTGCAGGGAAAACTCCTCTATTCTAGTATTTACAGAAACCTGTTGAGCAAAATGTCTATGTCAAATTTTTGTAGGTATATACATAGAGTTCATATGAATCACAAATAATCTTTATGTAGGTATGTATATATATTATACACACTGTATATATTCTATCTTATCGCACCAAGAATCACAAATAATTTCTATGTGGGTATATATATAGTGATAGCTTTAGACATTCCACTATCTTTTGAACTTATAAACCCCTAAGAATCTTATTATCACTATGTTCTTTCAGTTTACATGTTATGCATTCACTGTATATGAGCTCCTTTCTTGTCAATATCATTACTATAGATTGTCATGAAGCTTTTCAATGCATAAAGACTGCATTTCTAATCTTGTTTTCACTATATTTTCTCATATTGCTATAATTATGAATGGGGTTGCTTTGTTAATACAATCTGAAACCCCAAATTCACATGATTGGTATGTGACATTTGATTGCAACTTGTGTCTTTGTTCTTTACCGTCTTCATTAGCCATTAATGACTAAAGTTGCTCTTAAAACCCATAACAAATCTGCCCTATTATTAGCACTATGTTCTTTAAGTTTACATGTTATACATTCACTATATATGAGTTGATTTCTTGTCAGTATCATTACTGTAGATATTGATCATTCTCTTAGGCCTCTTATTACTTGCTTCATATGTATTGCTCTTAAAAATCTGGAGCTACTATTATTGTTATTATTGTTTTGATAGTCATGTTGTTGTCATATTGACATATTCCCCATGTGAGCCTTTAATAATGCCTTGTATACATTTAGGGACTTCCAGCCTTGACAAGCCTTGTCTACATCCCCATTCATAAATCACCTTCCCTTTTATTCCATAGTCCCATTCCTGGAGTATTGGCACTTTCCAATAAAGTTGTTGTCTTTGATATATATATATATATATATGGTAACTCGAGAGTAATGCCAAACTAACTTTCCTAGCAAATAGGCATAGAGTGTAGAATTTTGCTATATATATATATATATAGTTGGGTGAATATTTTGTAACTAGCATTACCAATGACAAAATATATAATTCACACATAGCTATGTTGAGAAATTAATCTCTCCTCTCAGCAAGGGGAGGTTCCCTTTGAAATTTCTTCTCTAATTAACAAGAAACTAAAATCTGTGGGTTAGTTTCGGGCATATAACTCTTTTTTTAGAGCTTATTTATTCTCCCTCCACTTTGTTACAATTCTCTATCACTTTTGATACTTAAAGAAATGAACAAACTAAACTTAAAATCAAGGAGCACAAAGTCTTTCTTGAATGCAATTCTAACTAAGCTAATAATTACAAATGATAAGAAATTTAACTTGCAGCTCAAAGTCTTCAAGTATAATTTCCCAATTCCTTAAAACTATAAGTAATAGTAGCAATACAAAGCCTACCACTAATCACTTAACATCTAAAGATTTCCCAAATATGTAGATAGCACAAAGTCCATTTCCACAATTAGAAAGCTCTTTCATTAACTTTCACAATTTCACCAAAAGATTCAAGATCATAAAGAACGATTGTGAGAACTAAACATAAGAATGATTCCAATCACAATCACAATCTTCAATCCAACACAAAGTTTGGAAACTAGCGGATTGCTATCTTTATTTCCTTGAATCCACTTTTACATCAAAAGCACAAAGTCTTAATTAAGATAAAAATTTGGTAGTTTTGCTAAGCATAAAAAAGATCAATATTTATAAATGAGGCTCCTCTATATATAGGAGAGGAGTGGAGAAAAAGGTGGGCATCGTTGACTAATTCAACTGCACAGTCCCACTTGACTACAACTACAGCAGAAAGAAAATATGCAACTGCGAGAAAACTTGGAGCATCTAACAATGCAACTACATGAAAAGATAGTGTCAATGTGACACTTTATTCATTTTTCTCTTCATTAGATTTCTAAAATTCTTCAAACCAAGTCAAAGGAACTTGCATCTCAGCTTTGTCTGGCACCATATCAACAATCTCATCAGCACATCTTCTTTTCTCTATCAATTTTTTGGGAGAGGACTCAAACATTTCAACATTAATCATTAGTATCTTGAAGATCAACAGCATCAGAAGGGAAAATTCCATCAATTGGGATGATAATCCGAGGTCAAAAAGAACTTAGGAGAAAAACTAAGAAAAACTTGCAGGTCTAACTTGTCAATTACTAACATGACTAACTAACATGTCAGAGAAAAATGTCCGACCTATCAATCACTAACATGACTAACTGACATGTCAGAGGAAAAAGTCTGACCTATTAGTCACTAACATGACTAACTAACATGTCGGAGAAAAAAGTCTGACCTGTCAGTCACTAACATGACTAACTGACATGTCGGAGAAAAAAGTCTGACATGCCAATCACTAACATGACTAACTGACATGTCGGAGAAAAAAATCCAATGTGTCAATCACTAACATGACTAACATACATGTTGGAGAAAAAAATCTGACCTGTCAGTAACTAACATGACTAACTGACATGCCAGAGAAAATGTTTGACCTGTCAGTCACTAACATGTCGGAGAAAAAAGTCTGACCTGTCAGTCACTAACATTACTAACTGACCAATTACTAACATGACTAATTGACATGTCAGAGAAAAAGGTCCGACCTGTCGGTCACTAACATGACTAACTGACATTTAAGAGGAAAAAGTCGGACCTATCAGTCACTAACATGACTAACTGACATGTCAGAGAAAAAAGTTTGACCTGTCAGTCACTAACATGACTAACTGACATGTTGGAGAAAAAAGTCTGACATGCCAATCACTAACATGACTAACTGACATGTCGGAGAAAAAATTTGGATGTATCAATCACTAACATGACTAACATACATGTTGGAGAAAAAAATCTGACCTGTCAGTCACTAACATGACTAACTAACATGTCGAAGAAAAATGTTTGACCTGTCAGTCACTAACATGACTAACTAACATGTCGGAGAAAAAAGTCCGACTTGTTAGTCACTAACATGACTAACTGACATGTCAAAGAAAAAATTTCGACGTGTCAATCACTAACATGACTAACTGACATGTCGGAGAAAAAAGTCTGGCATGTCAGTCACCAACATGACTAACTGACATGTTGGAGAAAAAAGTCCGACCTTTCAGTTACTACATAGAAATTTCTAACTTCTAAACAACTAAACATAAAGACGAAAAACAAAAAGCGACTAATCGACAAGGTCGATTAGCCTTTCCTGAAGCTCATGAGGTATGAAACAAACAAGTTTTGTAGGGTTGCCTCACGATTTTGGCCATGCCAAAATCGAGGACAACATATATATATATATATATATATATATATATATATATATATATATATATATATGTATGTATGTATGTATGTATGTATGTATGTATGTATATGTATATGTATATGTATATGTATATGTATATATATATATATTGTTGTATTTATATGTATACAAATATATGCATGGATATATGTGTGTGTGTGTGTGTGTGTGTGTGTGTGTTTTGTTGTATTTATATGTATATGAATATAGATGTGTAAATATATGTACACGGATATATGCACAAATACATATGCATGCAACTATATGCAAGTGTGAATGGCAGAAAACCTTTTCATCACGCTCTTTGCAGACCCATCAATGTTCAGCCCATGAGCCATTAATATTTAATACATTTGTGATGTCATCCTTCTTATATGCACAAAATCCTATTTGAAATTGCATATACTTAGACATATATATACATCTCTCTCTCTCTCTCTCTCTCTCTCTCTCTCTCTCTCTCTCTGTGTGTACATGCACGCACACACAAATATATATATATATATACATTTTTTTGTATAGATATGTATGTGGGTGCATATGTCTATATTTGTATATACATATGTGCATACATACATTAGCATCCATTTGTATATAATTTTTTGTGAGCATTTGTGTGTGTTTGTGCTTAAATATTTTCATATTCTTGAACACATTTCCTATTTGAAAAATTTAAACAATCTTCATGTTTTCCATACTCAAAGAATGCTCATATTTTGCATTTGTTGAACAGTGTGTGTGTATGTCTGTGTTAATGTCACTATCTATGAATTTGTATTTTAAAATGTTGCTTTTTTTTTAACCTATTTATTTCAATTCGATACTTAAACCTTTTTTATCCTTCTTATTGTCCTATAGACGTTGTGTGGTGTTCAACTAAACCCCTTCCTTAAGTTGTAAAGAGATTTAATCACTATGTCGTTGGCAACAAGCTCTGATGCTGCTTCACAAGAGCCTCTTCCTGAAACTTTGGTAAGCTCATAATTTTTTGCCCTTGAAGATTTGAAGTTGTAAGCATTGTTTTTCTTCTCTGTTGCGACAGTACATAATAGGTATATCAAAGTTTGACTAAGTTAGTCTTAAAGATATTTTTCCCATTTAATATATGTAAATAGAGTTATACATTCTTTCTTTGCAATAGTCCTGAAGATTTGCAAATACCAATGCATCAAGAGATATTATGCAATAAAAGTTGTTTGACTTGTTCCATGTCAATTAGACTTTCTTGGTGTATATATTCAACCTTGTTGTCATGTCCTTGTAGGGACTTGATGAGAAGCTTGAGTTTACCCCATATGCAATCCAATCTATCAATGTTGGAGATGATGTCCCTTCAGCATTGCTCCGACTTTTGTCATTTGAGAAAATGGCAACTGATCCAGATGAGAATGAAAGATACAAAATTGTCTTATCTGATGGCACGTATATGCAATTGGCCATTTTACCACCCAAGTTTACTAATCTATTGCATACAGAGACTTTGAAGATAGGTTCCATTCTCCTATTGACAAATTATACTTGTAGATATGTTTGGAACACAAGATAGGGTGTGTAATTTGTTTTCTTTGTTTGTCTTTAGCTATTTTGCTGCTCATTTTAGACAACTTTTATACAATTGAACAAATCTCTTTATTCCTTTTACGGGACTATAATTATATTCGCTCTAGAAGTGAAAATTACAAATTGTGCTTTGGTTGGAAAAAATAGGTATCTCTTTGAAGAATAACAACAACAAATGTTGGGACGAGAAACACTGCCCCTTCTAAACGTGCTCTTAAATTTGGTTCAAATGTGCCATCTGCATAAAACAATGCCTCTGAAAATATAAGCCCCATTAAAATCTTGAATCCTTATCAAACTAAATGGACAATAAAAGATCAAGTAACAGATAAAAAGAATTTACACCAATACAATACAGAAAAGTGCAACGGCCAAGTCTTTAGTTTTGATATTAAAGATGATGAGGGCTATGAAATTAGAGTTACTGCCTTTGATGAAATAGAGGAATTGCATTATCACCGAGTTGATGTGGGAGAATACTATACTATTTCAAAAGGTTCAGTAAAAGAAGCAAACACATGATACAATAAGTTGAACAACTACCTCGAGATTTTTTCAACTAGAACTTCTATTTTGAAGCGTTGTTCCTCTAATGTTGTTGAATTAGAGAAAAAATCTCAATACACACATGTTAATCAAGTTATAAATTGCAGCAACAATACTTTGGTTGAGTTTATTGGTGTTGTAGTCAACGTTGGATAGATCTCGTTGATTCATAGAAAGGATGATACTAACATAAAGAAGAGAATAGTCAAAATGGATGATATGTCAACTTTCACAATCGATGTAAAGATATGGGGACCACCATCAGAACAATTAGGTGATGACTTGAAAAATATGTATGCATCTGGAACATTTTTCATTCTTGTTGTTCACAATGCTTGAGTAGGATATTTCAATGGAAAAGTTATCAATATGATAGCTTAAAATTTTTTTGATATTAACCCTTGCATTCCTGAAGCAGAACTTCTTAGATTGAGAGGTCCAATACTAGCATGCCCTGGCCCACACTCTATAGGTGGATATCACATTAATTGCTAGTACAATAGAATGACAATTGCATCCATCCTTCAACACATGAGCGTTGCGCTAGAAATTATTGAAACTACTATTATAGTTGTGTTGTGATTCATAAAGGATGACTAGTTTTATTATACAACTTATCCATTGCAAATCAATGGTAAACAATTTAAAAATAAATGTACTAAATTAAGCGAAAATATATGGATGTGCCCTAAATGTCAAACACAAGTCCCTGAATGCAATTATAAATACCTCTTGTAGATGAAACTACAAGATCAAACAGGCAGCCTTTGGGGTAATGCATTTGATGACATTGGTAGACAATTATTGGGCATATCTACCAAAGAATTGTACATGCTCTAATATGATTTAACAATAGATAAAACACCTCGTAGTATACTTGATAAAGCTATGTTCACCCACTATACCTTTACAATTTTGGTATCTACTGAAACATACAACTTTGAGCGTAGATTGAAAGTAACAATTAAGAAAGTGGAAAGGATTGATTTTGAAGCTGAGTGTAGCAATTTACTTACAAAAATTGCTCGCATGGGTGCAACCACATGATACCATTGTGCAAAAAAAAAAGCTTAATTCCCATTTTGGTCTGTGTAATCTGTGGAGTTGTTGTTTATGGATTTTCTAACGATCACACAATATTTAGTTTGTACAAACTCTTTCTTGGTTGTTGCAAACAGCATACTCTTAACTATGATGACACATCGATATTATGTTGTTTTGCTTTTACAAGGGATTCCTAAGAACTTTAACTAATTATTGTTTTGGCTTATTGCGACTAATTTTTGCAAGACCTGATCTTGTTAAAAAACCTATTTAGATCACTCATTTTAATTGTGACTATCTTATGTTTCAACAAGAATTTCAAGTCAACATTAATAGCATTGTAAATATACATATATAGATTTATATCTGCATATATACATATAATCTTTGCATATATGTGCATATGTAGACATAGGCAGGTGTCAATAAAAAAAAATGAAATTTGCCTTGACATGCTAACATTAACACACATATATATACTTAACTATATTTCTCTGTGTTGTTGTTGGTATGCCAAACTAGTTGTATTATTACTTCTACCTACTCGTTCATCGATATGTGTGTGTATGTGTGTATGTATGTATGTATATACTATACATACATATGTATGTATGTATGTATATATGTGTGTGTGTGTGTGTATTTGTGTGTGTATGTATGTATGTATATGTATATGTATATGTATATGTATATGTATATGTATATGTATATGTATATGTATATGTATATGT
>NC_081413.1:277033523-277069754 GCF_030272615.1 Cryptomeria japonica
GGCCAACATGCCTAGAAGAGAGAAAATAACCAAAAGCTCTAATAAGAAAGCGGCCCCAAAAGGGTCAAAATTAACTCATCTTGTCCTCTCTACAATCCTTTCTAAATCTTGAGTATACTCTAGGGGCAATTGGCCCCAATCTTAAACATGCCAACCCTCCAGGCCTTCGAAGGCCCACTTGGCCAAACAATCAACAGCTCTATTCCACTCACGGGGAACATAATGAAAGGAAACAGACTCCAAGGAGTCCCTCAAACTAAGAATCCGATAGCCCACCACAGCCAAATGCCAGTCAACATCATCCATCTTCTGCCTATTTAGCATTTCACAACCACCTGGGAATAAAACTCACAAATAATCTTGCTCCATCCAAGAGCACACCCTCTTTCGAGAGCTAAGAGAACAACAAGGGCATCCATGTAATTATTGATCTAATGTCCCTTATACACTAATAATAAAAAAATAACATTACCAGAGTTATCCTTTCCAACTCCTTCTACCCCAGCATGCCCTGAATTTCCTCTTGAAGACCCATCAATATTGACCTTAAGGGTTCCCAGAGGTGGAGGAGACTACTTACCATCTCATTGGACCTTTTGTTTATGTAGGATTTTGCCAAGATCAAGGGCACAATGAAAAGCATAAAAGAGACAATAGAATGACAAGAACAAACTGTATTCTCATCAATATGCAAATGATCAACTGGATTAACCAATACAATGAATAGAGGTCTGCTTATATAGGCAAGGCCATATGGATGTATGAGCACACAAATATGACATGTGGCTCAATGAGAAACAAGGGTAGGTAAGAAATACTAAGGGTAGGTAGGAGAAATAATATAATATTCCACAAGAGGTGGATGACCCACTGAATGTGGAGTGTAACAACAAAATAAGACCACAAAAGGTGGAATTTCTCCTACAAGCTCTATCCCTATGTGCACACTTCCCTAAGTGTCTCAAATCCAAACTACGAAGAGATGCATTATCCTAAGTTAACTTAAGTAAGTGTAATAATATCCAAAATGAATATTTATTTACACCAACACCCCCCCTTAAGTGCAACTTAGGGGAATGAAGACTCAAGTCAACAATGCAAGATGGGTCCCGACTACTAGGCCATGATAGGTACCCATGTACAATATGCAAAAGCAAGCAAAACTATGCAATGCAATCTCTCACAAACGGAGAAAGGGAGAAAACCCAGTGGGAAAAAACTCCCCCCCAAAAAAGAGATGAATGTACAAAAGACTCTCAAAGAAGAAGGACAAAACCTCAAAGAGGAAAAAGTCCCCCCATAAGAGAGGAAGGAGAAGTCAGCTGACCCCCCCTAATGACACATCCCGCACCCCCAAGAGAGCTTGCAACAGCTGGAACTTACTCTCGGTGAAAGGTTTGGTGAATATGTCAGCAACCTGCTCTGTTGTAGGACAATACTGCAAATCAATGACCTGCTCCTGGATGAGCTCTCGGATATAGTGCATATGAATCTCGATGTGTTTGGTTCGTTGGTGCTAGACCGGGTTCTTCGAGATCACAATAGCACTCTGATTATCGCAATGTAGAATTGTCGGTCGTGGAGTGGTGAATCCAAACTCTGTGAGGATCTATTGGAGCCAAATGGTCTTAGTTGCTGCGTTAACAACGCCTCGATACTCAGCCTCAGTCGAAGAGAGAGCAATAGCATGTTGCTTCTTACTCTGCCAACAAATGGGGCTCGAACCAAGGTGAAAATTGTAACCAGAAGTAGACTTACGATCAACAAGATCGCCAACCCAATCGGAGTCTGTGTAACCAACCAAGCGAAGTCTTGTGCCTGCTACATAGTGAATCCCATAGTGATGTGTACCCTGGATGTAATGAAGGATGCGTTTGGCAGCTTTCCAATGAAGCTCATGTGGTTCCTGCATGAAGCGGGAAACCATGCCAACTGCAAATGAAATATCAGGGCGTGTATGAGTCAAGTAGATGAGACTACGCACAAGCTGACGATACAAAGTGGCATCAACTGGTGGAGAAGAACACTGAGCCTCAAGCTTGACTCCTGAAAGAAAGGGAGTCGGGGCAGGCTTACAATCAACCATATGAAAGCGTGCAAGTAGATCAAGAGCATACTTGGGCTGTGATAGAGTAATCCCAGAAGGTGACTGTGAAATCTCTATCCCGAGAAAGTAGTGCAAAAGACCCAAGTCAGTCATAGCAAATCTGTCATGCAAAGCAGATTTGACCCTGCTAATGATGGATGAAGTACTCCCTGTAATGATCAAGTCATCAACATAGAGCACAAGTATCAAGTGAGAGTCATCCTGTCGCAAAATGTAGACATTCGGATCAGAATGATACCTGGTGAACCCTGAAGAGAAGAAAGGAATCCATCTTGGCGTACCAAGCCCTAGGGGCCTGCTTAAGGCCATAGAGAGATTTCCTTAGTCTGCAAACCAAGGAAGTATCCTGGATGAAACCCCGTGGCTGCTCCATATAAATCTCCTCATCAAGATCACCATGAAGAAAAGCACTCTTCACATCCATCTGATGTACAACCCAACCATGAGCTGCAGCAATAGCAAGTGTCAAACGAATGGAGTTCATCTTGGCTACGGGTGCAAAGGTCTCGGTATAGTCAACACCTGCAACCTGCGAGAAACCTTTTGCAACAAGCCGAGCCTTATACTTATCCACACTACCATCTGCTACAAACTTGGTCCGATAGATCCACTTACATCGAACCATCTTTCTCCCCTCAGGGAGATGGAATAAATCCCATGTGTTGTTCCTCATCAAGGAACTATACTCTTCCTCCATAGCTTGGTCTCACTCAGGAACCCCTGATGCTTCCCTAAATGTCTGTGGATCGAAAGCGGTAGCAATGAATGCATGTGGAAGATCCTGATGTTGTGATCGAGTTCTCCGTGTTTCTAAAGGATCCCCAACAAGAGAACCTGCGGACTCAAGTGTCTGTCGAGCCCAACGAAGTCTAGGTGGAGGTGGAGAACAAGGCTCCTCAACTGCATGTGGACCCTGCGGAGGTGTAACCCTGCGAGTCAGAGTTGAGGGAGTCTCGTCATCTGAATCACTAACATCACTATCCACAATGGAGGAAGGTGGAGGAGGTAGAGAGGCTAAGCTAGGAGAGCTTTCCTCAAAGTGAACACTCCTCTCAATGAACACCTCATGTGTCTCTGGATCCATCAATCTGTATGCTTTAACACCCTCAGGATATCCAACAAATATGCAAGGCCGACTCTAAGGTTCCAATGCCTTGCATTTCTGTGGAGGTATGCGAGACCATGCTGGACACCCAAAGACTCTGAAATGTCTCACAATCGGTTTCCTACCAGCCCAAGCTTCAAAAGGAGTAATACCTTGCAAAGCTTTGTGAGGAACCCGATTCTGGATTTGTGTGGCACAACTGATAGCCTTTGCCCAAAAGGCGAGATCAAGAGAACGTGCATGTATCATACAGCTAGCCATTCCTTTGAGAGTTCTATTCTTGCGTTCTGCAACCCCGTTCTGCTGTGGAGTGTATGCAACATAATGCTGAAGATCAATCCCCTCAAATGTACAAAAATCCTCAAGTCTTTTGTTCACATATTCCCTTCCATTATCTGTGCGAAGAATCTTGACCACTTTCCCTGATTGCTTCTCCACACGAGTCTTGAAGTCCTGAAATCTGTCAAATACTTCACTCTTATGAATGAGAAAGTAGACCCAAGTGAAGCGGGAATAGTCATCAATGAAGGTAAGAACATAGCGGGCCTTACTAAATGAAGGTGTTGGAAATGGACCTGCTACATCGTTGTGAACAAGTTGAAGAACTTCCAAAGCTCTCCAAGTTTTCCCTTTATCAAACTTCTCTTCGGGATGCTTGCCCATGGAACAACCTGAACATACACCCTCTGAAAAACTGATTCGAGGTAGACTTGTGACCATGTCTTTAGTGCTTAGCTGCTGAAGATAGCGGTAGTTGAGGTGACCAAACCGCTCATGCCATAGCTTACTTTCTGAATTTGAATGAGTAAGCAAGGCCCTGGAAGGTGAACTTGGCACAAAGTGGGAGAATGAATAAAGCCTCGAGTTGTCATTAACTTGTCCCACTGCTACCAAGGCATCATCATCAAGTTCCTTTACCACAACTGAATTTGGTGTAAACTCAACCTTTTTCCCATTCCCATAGTGAGTGATTTGGTAGTTGGAGAGAAGGTTGGTAGACAAGTTAGGAACATAGAGAACATTCTCAAATGTTCCATCATCCATGTCAACTGAACCTTTCCCTTCAACCTCGACTTGTGTGTCATCACCTATGTAAATGTGAGGTACCTTAGATGGCTCCAATGAAGAAAATTGCTCCTTTGTAGAACCCATGTGATATGAGGCACCCGAGTCAAGTATCCACTGCTGTGAAGAACCTGTTGTAGCCACAAATGCTTGCCCTTTTCCCTTAGACTGTGAGGAAGAGGAAGGAGATGAATCCTTCTTTGTGTAGGCGGATGGCAAGTTGATGTTGTTTTTCTTAAGAAGATTGGTTAACTCATCAACTTGCTTTGCGTGGCATCGATGCTCATCATGACCATACTTATTGCAATATGCACAAGTTGGTTTATCCTTCTTAGGTGGTGTCCCCTTCTTGGAAGAGGATGAAAAATCGCCTTGTGATGGAGAGGATGATTGTCCTTTTTCCTAGTGTGGCTTAGACTCAGATTGCTTCTTCTTCTTGTTGGAATCTTTGCCTTGACTTCCTTGATTCCCTTGATTAGCTACCAAAGCCTTGGACTTTGAAGACTTGAGAAACCCCATGTTCAACAACTTAGATTGTTCCAATATTAACATTTCTGTGAAAGCATCAAATGAAGGCATAACATAAGAACTTCCCACTGTCAAACGATGAGTTTGGAAGCTAGATACAAATGCTGCATATTCTGGTGCAAGCTTGTCCAACAAGTTGAATATCAACTGAGCATCCTTTTTGTCAATTCCACAATCCTTAAGCTTTGCTCTTAGCTCATTTGCTTTGGTGACATAATCTTGGATTGTATCAAAACTCTTGGGATCTAAATTGGTGAGCTCATTGTCAATCTGATAGCCTCTGATTTCATCAACTTGTCCATATAATTTCTGAAACATATCCCAAGCCTCTTTGATTGTTTTACACTTCTCAATGTGAAAAATGAGGTCATCTGATACATACTTGCGTAAGGTTCCAAGAGCCATGCAATTCTTTGTGAGCCATTCTAATTGAGCAATTGGATCAACCTTAGGATCAAGTGGTGCTGTTATTGTTCCATCTATGTAGTGTGTGAGACCCTTTTCCATTAGTTTACTCCATACTTTAATTTTCCATGATACATAATTATGTGGAGTTAAAGGTGGAAATTTATTAGGACTCATTGCAACAAAAATGGAAAGAGCACAAAGAGAGGCACAATCACACAAGACACCCCCCCAAATTCACTCAATCAAAGAACCCCCCCCAAATGTGATGATTTTGGCACTTTATAAGTAGTGTGTATACAATGGGGCACTTGCAAAAAATGGCAAAGTGGACTTTTGATTTACAATTTTACAAATTCCTTAATAAGGCCAAAAAAGACTCAAACTGATAATGCAAGAGATCTAACTAAGATCCAAGCAATTTACAAGTACCTAATAGGCCAAATAAGACCAATATCTGAAAGTACAATTTCCACCCAAAATATTTGAAATTTGATCATAGATTCTGAAAGTAGACGAAAAAATAAGCACTTTCAAAAGAAACGACACCTAAAAAGGAGGTCGTATGAGCTCAAACGAGGCCTTTGAAGTTGCAGAATTGAGGATTGGACAAGTACAGCTGAGAGAATCCAAAATTTTTGAAAAACCTGTGCACCTAAATCAGAAAATAACCACACCACTGCGAAGAGCACGAAATTTTAGCCCATTTCAAAAAAAATTGCACCAAAAAAGGAGCAAAAATGAGCAAGATATGGCCTTTCAAAGTTGGACTGCAAAACTGAAAAGCCCAATGGAGAGGGGTCAAAAAAATTTCAAAAAATGCTAATGTGGTGCTGATGTCAGCAATTCACTGTGTTAAATTTGATGGCCGTATGACCATCGCAAAAACTTCGCCTCCCTGCTGACTGGGCATCCGTACTGTACGGACTACTAACTGTGCAGTCCGGATGATGACGTGGCACTGTATGAACGGATTGTGTGGCACGGGTGACGTTGCGTACGAAGGTCTGCATGTGTGTGCCACATGGTGGGGTCCCGGCTGCTAACTGGGTGTCTACGTGGCGGTCGTCGGAGGTGACTCGACGGTCGCCGGAGGCGGTGGCTGGACTGGTGCCGTCGGCGGCCTGTGGAAGTCTCCGGCGGCTGTGGAAGGTGGAGACCGGCGGGGACCAACTCGGGCGGCGGTGAGTCTCGGCGGCGGCACGACAACAAGCGAGGCGTGGCGATCTGCGGCGACGGTGCGGCGTTCGGAGCGGCCGACAGGAGGGAGCACGACGGCAACGACGGGACCTGCAGAAAGGGTACGACCCTGCAACGCATGGTACAGCCGAGTACGGGGGGTCTGCGGACCCCTCAAAATTACAGAAAAAACTTTTTTTAAAAATTTTTTTTTCCGAAATTTCGAATTTTTTTTTTGAAAAAATATATATGTTTTATTTTTATTTTTTAAAAATTTCGAAATTCGTACAATAATAGCCAAAATGGGGAAAAAAAATTTCTCACCAAAATAGGTCGACTTTATAGTCGAAATTTATGGAAACGGCCTCCCGGATTCAACGGTGAAGTCCAAATCGCTGTATGACGCCCCCAAAAAATGAAGATCCCCAAATCCAAAAATAGAAGCCTTCCACGATGTCTCCAAAAACCGATCAATGAAGCCCCAATAGCTCTGATACCATGTAGGATTTTGCCAAGATCAAGGGCACAATAAAAAGCATAAAAGAGACAATAGAATGACAAGAACAAACTGTATTCTCATCAATATGCAAATGATCAACTGGATTAACCAATACAATGAATAGAGGCCTACTTATATAGGCAAGGCCATATGGATGTATGAGCACACAAATATGACATGTGTCTCAATGAGAAACAAGGGTAGGTAAGAAATACTAAGGGTAGGTAGGAGAAATAATATAATATTCCACAAGAGGTGGATGACCCACCGAATGTGGAGTGTAACAACAAAATAAGACCACAAAAGGTGGAATTTCTCCTACAAGCTCTATCCCTATGTGCACACTTCCCTAAGTGTCTCAAATCCAAACTACGAAGAGATGCATTATCCTAAGTTAACTTAAGTAAGTGTAATAATATCCAAAATGAATATTTATTTACACCAACAGTTTAGCATGTCTACACCTTACCTACTACCTCCTAAAAAAACCATCTCCAAAATTCGCCCCAAAAAACTTTAAGTTATGGACAACTTGCAAGTCTTCAAGGCCAACCCTCTTAGTGAGATCACACTTAGCCATCAAAGTTTTTTGTATCATATGCATAATTCGTAGCCAAACTTGCTCCTTCAACATCCTCTTATCTTGAAAGATCCTCTGGTTTCTTTTAAGCCACGACTGCCAAATAATGAAATAGGAACCACTATCCCATGCCACCTTAAGAAAGGGTGTCTTAGCAGGGGCTCTACCCAGGCTATTCCATAAATCAGTCAAATAATTGGCATGAAAACAAGCATGCTTCCAAACTCCCCACCACTGGTGCTAAACATCCCTAAAGAAAGAACACTGGAAAAAGAGATGAAGGCTAGTCTCCTCACTACTTCCACACAAAACACAAATAGAAGGCCACCGAAACCCCCTCTTCATGAGATTCTCCCAAGTGAGACATATGTTCTTAGCCATCAACCATAAGAAACGGTATTCTTAGGCCAAGTCATCTTGTTCCACACCTACTTCCCCCGGGGCACATTTGCCCTACCAAAAGCCAACCTGTCTAGTTCCTGATATCCGGAAGCCACCATGAACTTCCCCTTTGGATTAGGACTCCAGGCAAGAATATATGCTTCACTAAGTGAGTTACACATTCTACTAGCTAAGATTCCAGCAAGCTCCTTTTGATCCTCAACCAAACCTCCAAGAGGCCATTCATGCAGTTATTTCCATCTAGTCGCTCTTCCTTTCCCTAAGTTCATAAAACTTTAAAGTCCTCAACTCTAATCCAACCAGCTTCAAGAAAATTATCGCACAAATACTGCAAATGGGGGAATTGGGATAAAATAGGAGGGAAACCATCTTGGGAGTCTTTCCAAAACATAACATCAACACCCCTATTACAAATCCAAAATAAATCTCGCTTAACTAACTACACTCCCCTTTTAAGAGTATGTCAAATCATGAATCCACCTCCCCACAAATCATATTGGGGAATATCGTTCCCTTTTAATCCTCCCAAATATTTTATATTGAGGATTTTAGCCCATCTTTAATCTTGGTTGGTACACCATCTCTAGAAGAGCTTAGCTGCCAAAGCATGCCCATTCATTCCTGCATGTCATAAACCAAGGCCACCATCTTGTTTTGACCTACACACTGAATCTCATTTAACCAAACTCCACTATGAGGAAAGTAAGTTACCAGTCCATAAAAATTGCTTGGAAAGGGCATCAAACTCGTTAATGAAGCTTGTTAGAGCTACCTGCACAAAACACCTAAAAATAGGGAGAGCCTGGATCACTGACTTCAAGAGAGTCACTCTACCAGTAGTTGAAAGACATCTATTAGTCCAGTGACTAACCTTGCACTGTAATTTATCCACTATCTCCTGCTAGAATCCCCCTAGAAGTGGCTTGCTAAGAGAGGAACACCAAGATAAACAAATGGAAGAGTACCAATTTGAAACCTCGTAATTATAGCAATCTTGGCTTGAATAAGAGCTAGAGTATTGTAAAAGAAAATAGAATATTTACCTTCATTAATCTTTTGTCCAAAGGGTTTCAAATAAATATCTAAAGCCTTTCTGAAATTAGCGGCCTCATTGATTCTGGCAACACCCATAGGGACAATATCATCCACAAATTGAAGATGAGAAGAAGGAGGATTACCATTACCCCAATTCCAACCTTGTATCAAGCCTTGTTTGACTTGGGATTTTAAAACTCTTCCTAATCCTTCAGCCATTAAAATAAAGAGGTATGGAGAGAGAGGGGAACTCCTTGTTGAAGACCTCTTAATGCACTAAATAGCATTGTGGTCTCACTATTAATAAGAACAACAAAAGAAGAGGAGGTGATGCATCTCATCACCCAACAAATCCAATCAGCCCCAAAACTGAAGGCGATGAGTACTTTATGCAAAAAAACCCATCTGACCCTATCATAAGCTTTAGCCATGTCCAATTTCATGAACATAGCCTTATCCTTAGAAACTACCATAGAATGCACTACCTCCGTTGCTATTATAATCCCATCCAAAATTTGCCTTCCAACAACAAACCCCCCTTGCTCCTTAGAGATTAGTTTACTTAGCCATGGCTTAAGCCTCTTTGCAATCAGCTTTGTAATTATTTTTTTAAACCACATCACACAAAGACATAGGTCTAAAGAAGTCGAGAGAATTTGCTCCTTCCTTTTTTGGAATGAGCACAAGGAAAGTAGCATTCAAAGCTTTGAGAATTTGCTTGTTTATAAAGGATTCTTGCACTACCTCAAAGAGATCCATCTTGATAATTTCTCAAAATTCTTGATAAAATTCAACAAGGAAGCCATCTGGCCCTAGAGCTTTGCCCTTCTTTATACCAAAAACAACTGCCTCAACTTCATTTAAGGAAATAGGTCGAATGAGAGCCTCATTCATCTTATTTGAAATTAAGGATGGAATGCAATCCAACACAAATCCTTCCTCCTCCCCGATAGAAGCATAATCCTCATAAAATATATTCACAAAATATTTGAAGGCTTCCTATGCAATCTTCCCGTGGGAGGACAATAGAATTCTCTTAGAATAAATGATAGAACTAATTGAGCTCCCATGACTTTTATCCTTGACTGTATTATGAAAGAACTTCATTTTTTGTCACCTTCCTGAAGCCAATCCACCCAAGCCTTCTGCTTCTAGTAAATATCTTCCCGAACTTCTCATTCCTCAAGTTCATTAACCGCAATAGCTTCCTCCTTGAACAAGGTTTTGGATAAACCTTGATCCCTAATTTGGCGGGTAGTAGAATCAACCTGAGACTAAGCATTCCTTTTTGCTAGGAAGATATTACCAAAGCTCATCACATTCCACCTTTTCAATTTAAACTTAATAAATTGTAGTTGCTTGGCAAAGGAATACATTGTAGTACCATAAGTAGGTTTTCCCTCACCCCACCAGCATAGCATGAGATCATGAAGGGAAGGATCCTGAAGCCACACAAGCTAAAACTCAAAAGAGGGATTCTTTGCCACATGAAACTTAATGTGGAGAACTTGACGGGACAATGATCTGATCCTCTCCAATCCAAAATATTTAAAATAGAATTTTAACTATCCTCCATCCAAAAGCAAGAGACCAAGAATTTTTCCAATCTTTCAGTTATTGCCTCCATTCCACACCTTCTATTATTTCAAGTAAATAGGTCATTGTTGGGTTTAACATCCACCATCTTTAAAATCTCAATATTGTTTCTAAGAAGTCATGCAGAAGGATCTAGTTTAAGAATTCCTCCACTTTCCTTTGAAGTCCAAACTTGAGATTGCATTAAAGTCTCCTGCCAAAATATAGGGGACCAAAGGAGCGAGAGAGTTAATAAATCTTATATGTGACCAAAGCAAAGACTTCCTAAAAAATCAGCTGGGGCATAAACATTAGTAAAAAGAAGAGTCTCGCCAAATTCAAAACTTAGAGCCATCAAAGGCATAGAAAACCTGCTAGAAGTCCACTAGAGTGCGACAATCTTATGTAGGTCCCACAATTAAGCAATACCCCCTGAACTGCCTTGGCCCCCAATGCAATTGGCAACAACATCGCGCCCAATTTTTGGAAGTCTTGTCCAACATACCATCAACTGATAACTTAGTTTTCTGGATAAAGATCATTTTAGGAGAATGGGAAGCAATCAAATCTCAAATAGCTTTTTGTCTACGGATGCTATTCAACCCCTTACATTCCATGATAGGTATAATGCCCACCAAAATACCCTAGAGAAAATAAGCATCTAACATACTAAATGGAGATTAAAAAAAAATTAAATATCAACTAATGAACACATAACTCCATGTATATTTATATCTAATAGCGATTAAACATAAGGAACATGATTCTTAAACATATTAACTAAATTACACATTTGGAATAACATAACATCTCAACCATGACAACCATCTCCCTAGGGTACTTTAATGTCATTACTTAATCAACTACCATAAGCAATAACATCTACTTATTTGATTACTACACTTATCACCAATTAATCCTTAATCCTATCCAAATGCAACATGTATATTTTCTCCCATAATGATATGCAAACTACTTGATCATTCAATCCTTGTGAGATGCACTCTACTCTAACATGATACACTTATTCTTTTCCATGCAAGACTAATCCCCTTTCTTAAGTTCATTTTATGATCCAAATCCAAATGTGTTTTTAACCCTTAATCATTTTCTAACTACATGATCATTATCCATTTACAATGGTAAAATTACAAATCTAATGCATAGGCATATTCATTCTTACTTTTCTATTATCCATACTACACATGCATTTCAATTCCTAACATGATCATTTCCTTCATATTGAATCCTATACACATTAATGCAAGAGTCTTAATTATTTTCTTAATCTTATATCCTATGCATACTTCTTAACTTCCAATACATTCGCATAAACAACACCATATCTACATGACATCATTAATTACCCACAATTCCTATAGTATATGCATTCCATTTTCTTAAGGCCTTTACACACATAAGTCTACTTCTAGATAATAACCATGGAATCTAAACAAATACAATAATAACATGAAACCATTCTATTACAAATATATTTTCCATTACAATGCCTAAGTACATGAAGGTCATATACATTCATTATACAAGAACATTAGCATACATTTCATGGTCACAATAATACAAATCGTGTTATAATCCTAAGGTATCAACTACAATACAATTACATTTACACCCGTATGAATAATACATCGTGAACATGGCTCTTCCTAATTCATCTACATTCTTTACATGATAATACATTGCATAAGTCCAAGATATCCATTACATAAATCTACTACAAGAAACATCCATAACTGTTGAAGAATCCACAAGAATATCCCAATGGTTTAAAAGCACCAACCACATGACCATGTGGAACCAAAGGAACCACCCTCTGTGCTAGGAGATGACACAAGGTCCCAACACACACTCTACATCTAGGCTGACACTCAACAACCAAAGAGACCCAACACAACAAGGACTCTCAAGTATGAACTAATCACAAAAAAATCACAAGAAAGAAACTCCCAGAGACTTACAAATCCACCAGTCATAAATGCAAATCCATGAGGCATACTAATAATCATCAAGGGGACACATGTACTAGTGGAGTGTCATCACATGCCATCCTATAACAAATACTATATATAAGGCACAAGCCTGATGGACATGTGGAGCCATCTCAACCTATGAGAGACCAAGGGAGATTGACTTGCTATCACAATGGCCTTCCCAAACTTATCCTAAAACATTCTCCCTAGGATCAAGTCATGAGGCTCAAGTATTAATTATCTTGTAATAAATCTAATTACCCATCCCACTAATTCATTTTTAATGTTATCACTTTATTACAATCATGGTAAACTTCCAATGTGCCATGGCGACCTAGACTTTATGCATCCTTACAAGGAACCTCATGCAAGCCTATCTCTCATGATCCTGGTCATCACAAGGAAGCTCACTTCCCCTAACATGGACCCAAACAATAATATTCACAAGAGGCTCCAAAACCATATACAAATTTGAATCATAAACAGTCATCACGCAACCAATAATCTTTTCACACGTTCAAGAGCGTACAAATGGCTATAAGAAAACAAAAACAAATGAGCCTCTTGCCAAACCAATACATATAGGGCCAACCAATATGTCCTTAACAATAGAAAAAGTCACAACAAGGCCTTTCTTTTGCTGGCTCAAAATCACAACCCAACACTTCTCTAGCATGGTGCTTCAACATGAAAGAGAGCCTATCCAAAACAATAGCCATACAATGATAACCACACACAAGGAAAGCCATAAGAGGACATCAAACCCAATCAAACAACACTGGAAAACATCAATCAAGCCATCAAAATGCCTCTGGTACAGGTCTAAACTGATCAAATATCAAATAGACTGCTAAACTTGACTCGACCCTAAAATACTACAGATTGGCGCATATGACCAATCCTGTGGTGCATCCAATAAGTCTTGTGGCGCATTTGCACTATCTTGTGGCATAATTTACACTATCTTGTGGTGCATATGCCCACTAAAGTGGTGCATATGCCACCGAGACAAAATTTGCAGAAAAGAAGCCAAGTACGAAATCCAAAATGGAAAATGCACAAGTAGGGTTAAATGATGAAACCAACACAATTGAGAATGCCTTAAGAAGACCTCCAAGAAGATGGAAACAAATTCAAACAACAAAAATCAAGGCACCAGATCTTGCCAAAAACATATCACAATCCTAGGAACAAAACTCCTTCCAAAATACACAAAAAGGTTATCAATACTCGTAAATTTTGCATAAAACTTCCACAAAAGCCAACAACCTCTTATACAAACTAAAGGCTTCATCCAAAACATAGAATAACATCCCAAAAACATCACATAAGAATTTATGGAGGAAGGGAAGAGGTTCTGTGAGTCTCCCTCACGACAATGCCAAAATGGGAGGCTCACAAGAAGCTCCAACCTTACCCTAAACCTCAAATCCACAATGAAACTCACAACAAGCAGATTCAATCTCCAAGGCAATAAGAAGTAAATCTATTAATGTATAAAAATATAAACCAAAGAAATAATACAACACACAAGTCGTGTATTCACGGTAATGCTCACAAAACAATATTCTTTCCCCAAATCCAAACTAAGTAATACAATCATACACCCATAGACTTCTCTTAAACTATATCAAACCAAATAAAAGATAGAAGTAAATATCATTCCTAGCTCCCCAAACAATGCAAACACGGAGCATACAATCCTGGAAGTCTGAAAACTAAAACTAAGGCAAAAAGGCTCTAACTTGCACCCTGTGTGATGGAAGGATGCTGATGAAGAGTCCACACACACTCCAACAAGTTGTAGAAACCAAAATCCTGAATTTTAAAAGCCAAGAATCGAAATTGCAGAGAAAGCTAGGAGAAAGTAACCCATGAACCATCACAAGCTTGAAAATAAAAAGCCATCAAAACAAAAAACCCCAGCCACATTCTTGACCAGTTAAAATATTCCAATTTGGAATATATTTCACCTACCCGTCATAGTTATAATATTATTTCTCATTTCAAATTCCACCAATGGGAATAAAGGGTAGGTAGGAATAATATAAAAAGCATATGTATTATTATTAGTGGGGATGTAAAAAGAGATAAGGTAAAATAATTTTCTACCCCCATATAATAAAAAATAAACTATACAAATTGTATACACCTAAAAATGGTCTGAAGATAATTAATTGAATAAGCAATTATTTAATTAATCCCTCTCCCCAATTAATTGAATTCATTAGCAATTTGATTAAATTCTCCCCTTTCATCTACTTATTAATAAATCTAAGGATTTGTTTAATAGGTTCATTTCAATAGTCCTCTTTGATTGATTAATTCAAATTAATTAATTCTTCCCCATCAAATTTAATTCTTCTAATCCCTAGTTAATTAAAACAAATCAATTTATGAGTTGTTGAGAATTAATTAGTCTTTTCCTATTATTTGAATTTTTAAATTCAAATTACCCACATGCCTCCTTATCCTAACCTCCTATGGTGTGGATACTCTCCCCTTGAGACACATGGCATTCTTAGGCCACATGTCACCTCTCTTGGAAGCCTCTTAACACTTGTCACCACAGAGATGACAAATGTTCCCTTTTACCCAACCTCTCTTGGAAGCTTCTTGACACTTGTCACCATAGAGATGGCAAATGTTCCCTTTCATCCAACCTCTTTTCCAACCTCCTCCAATTTCACCATTGATATCTTCAGACTCAATCTTGACTGTTGATTCTTGCCACCTCACCCCTGGCCTTGTAAATCCTATAAATAGACCCCATTTTGGAGCAATAATGATCCCATCTCATTTGCATTTCAGACATTGTTACTATAGACATAATATCTCTTAGCATATCATTTGAGCATTGTTATTATAGGCAATTGCATTCTTGGACCTAACTAATTTTCTAGCATAATTGTTGAATCATATAGCTTAATCATTCTCTTTTATAGCTTAATTGCATCATTATCATTTCAAATCCTCCATCTAGGTGTAGGCAAGTCACTGGAATTTGCTTATCCAAATCTGAGAGCAAATCCACACTTGCATCTCTTAGGAGGCAATAGATCGCTTTGCTATGGTTTTATCTTTCTTTGTTTTAAATTTGCTAACCATGCTTGTAATGATCTATTGAGTGTTTTGTGGTGCTGCTGCAGGTATCACACTTCACAGGCACAACATTTTGGCGCCCACTATAAGGCCAAAATTATCATTTTTGGCCTCTTCAGCTTCATCAACATTCATCTCTGCTTGGGTCTGGTTCAGAAACTCGTACAAGCTCCTTTGCTGGCTCATACAAACTTCTTTGTGAGTTGGCACGGTAATCCTTTCTTTACTCATATAAGCTCATTTCTTTGTCGTACGAGCCTGTTTCTGCATTCTCATGAGATCTAAAATTCTGTCGTATGAGCTAGTAAAGCATGTCGTACGACTTTTCTGCTTATGTTTTTTTTAAATAGACAGCATTTTAGGGTTTTCAGATTTTAATCCGATCATTTTTAATGCTAACCCTGGTTTGTTTATGAGCTTTTTTGGCAGCCTAACTAGTTGTGCAGGACGATTGTCAAAGATACGCTAGCCAAAGACTTATTTCAACCAAACACATCATGATTACTAATGGATCTAATTTGCAGGTTGCCTAAAAGGAATTCAACAAAACTTTGTGTATTTCTTAAATCTTTCCAGGCACACTTGTCTTTTGCTAAAGGAATGAACAATCATGTATTTTGTGTTTTTGAGGATAGGCGAGTATGCTCTCACCTTTCTTAGGTGATTAGAAAGCTAGACTCATCTTTTACTTTCATTAGTGCATCTCTTTAGTGGGCCTACCCTCCCGAGGAGCTAATAACTCTCAGCCATTAAGGCTGGTGAGAGGGGAACGACCTAAGTGGGAAAGGCTAACGCTAAGTAATCCAACCCACTATAAAATAAATGTGATTTCATGAAAATCAAGTCAACGACAATGCTCGGGAATAGCTTTCCTTCATACCTTCGGGTATAGAAAACCTTGGTTTTCAAGGCTGGGAGACCTCTCAATTGAGTATTATACCCTGACGCGCTGAATGAATCCCTTACTAGTTCAGGTTAATTTAGAAGCTACCCGATTCACCTCTGAAAGGGGGATAATCTTTGTGCAAGAGAGATAGTAACTCTCCCAAGACACTTGTCATATCGTGCCCCCATTAGCGTTTGTAGTCGGATAATATGGTGTTGAGAATCCATTGGGTGAGACTTAGCAGTCGTATTATGATTAGCTATTGGGTGTGTACCTAAGTTTGCAAGCAAAGGTTTTCTCTATCAAGCAACTTCCTTAGGGTTTAGCATGCTTGAGGTCACTTATCATATCGCTTGTTGTTCGTGTATTCATCCCTAAATAAAAAAATCGGACATCTAAAACTGGAAAACATAAGCAAAACATCAGAATTCATTGATCAAAATATGACCAAACAAACACATTTGCCTTTGTTCTGTTATTTGTTGTACGAGGCATTTATCTTGTCGTATGGTTCAGAAAAGTTTGTTTTACTGACTGGTCATTTGTCAATCTATAGTCGTATGGTTCATAAAAGTTTGTCGTACGAGCCCGTTCTTTTTCACATGAAAATCCTAGTTTGTCGTATAGTCTTGTATCTTTTGTCATTTGGGGCTGTATAGTTTGTCGTATGAATCTTTGTATTTGGTAGTCCAGAACCGTGTATTGCATGCCTTTTTCAGATCTATCATTTTTGCTTGATCAATTTGATCATAAACACCGGTTATCTGTCGCTCTATGTTTGAATTGTCTCCTTTGTTTGCTTGGTCAAGTTATCATCCATCGAAACCAGACTTTAGAACATAAACACCTCAATATTTCCAAGTGCTCACCCTGAACAAGTTCAAGATCTAAACATCTCAAAGTGCATTATCACCATATTTGATAAACTGATCACCCAAAACATAGTTTCTCATAGGGATCTATCATCCTTTATCATGAAACTACAATGCTTGGTCAGAATAATCTTGTCCCACATCATAGGATATATCATTCCTATTGGACTTGATTTTTATCAAATCATCACCATTGCACTCCAAAACTGAAGATCGAAAAACTTGCAAACTTTCAAACACTTGAATCATCTTTTTGTGTCATCTCGCGCTATCACATTTACATTGACAGTTGACCACTTATCAAAACAACTTGTAGACAATCAAACCCCTGAAATGGAAATAGAAACATTTGCAATAGTTGAAAATCATATCAACATGACATACCAAAGAAAAACACAAGAAGAAAACATGACAACCCAACATATCAGAGAAATCAAACAAGTCCAAAATCAAAATCCAACTATGTCAAAATCTCACAAGGATTCAAACACATCTCCAAAGAAAAGTGGCTCTTTTATGCAACTCTTAAAAATATCCCTAAAAGATTTGGCTGAGAAAGATCAAAATTGTGCACCTATGTCTAGCAATGGCTCATCCCTCCATAAGAAAATTGACTCTCCAAAGGCATCTATTCCTACACCTCTTGAAAGTTTGCAACCTTCCATAGCATCATCACCAAAGAATATATCCAAAGATGAAGTTCCCCAAGGGATATCCATGATTGCCATCAAACCTATTTCAAAGGATCCTATTCAAAGCTCATCTCCTTCATATCCAAGCATTGATTCCTTGCAAATCGAAGTCCTCATTCATAGAACGCTCGTTAAACGTGTCCTAATAGATGGGGGAGCTGACTTGAACATTTGCTCTTTGAGTCTTGTCCGTGCTCTAGGTTATTCAGAAGATGCAGTTGATCCCCGAAAAAAGATAACATTCAAAGCATATGATGAAGAAGAACATGCCTCTAAAGAAATTGTGATGTTACCCATCAGAGTGGGACATTTATAAAAAGACACAACATGCCAAGTTCTAGACTTGGGCCTACCATACAACATACTCTTGGAAAGACCCTGGATATAGGACATACAAGCTATTCCATCAACATGTCATCAATGCCTGAAATTTCCATACAATAGGCAAGAAATCACAATATCAACAGATTCAAATCCATTGCAGTGTTGTAGTACTCTGAAATCAGCTCAAGAGGTCATAGTTTCACATAACAGAGAGGCAGCATCTTCAAGCACACAATCCAAGGAATAATCATTTGCATCAATTTTGTCAAACATGGAAAAACAAATGCAGCTAAGAGATCAAGGGAACGAAGAATGTTTGCTATCATGGAAAAACAAACAAGAGCAACTTGAAATTGAAAGGGAAGAAGCAGATGTAGATGTTGATGTAGTTCATGCGTATGCAGGGCAAACATTAGGAACTAGCCTACTTGAATCAGAATCACATTCGGCTAACATGGACTTAACTGAGGACGATCAAGAGCTTCTTGTACAAGGTCATTCTAATGAGAGTATCGTTCTAGACATGGAAATAGATATTGAAAGCTCTGACATCTCTATCATGACCCCTAATATCTTTGACATAATTCAACATGAGGATCCTTTATCCTTTATCCCTCCTGAACCTATGGACTGGGAAAATGAAGGACATCCTTCCATTGATACCTTACCTAATGACCACGCCATATCTATATATCTTAATGAAATAAAACCCACAACAACTTTCACCAAGGATTTTGCTAACGTATCTTCAAGTCAAGTGGGTGTTAAATCTCCTAGTCGCAAAAAGGAAAATAAAGAAAACAATATCAGGTCTAATGCTAAAAACCATTTATTAGCAATATTGGACCAAGAAAAAGTAAAAATAAAGGATGCATATAACGATGAAAACCTCTTCGAGGCACTGGAGGATGGGAGATTTGACACCTTTCCTAAATTTTATCAAGAGAAGTTATCTATCCTAATAGAACCAGCATAGGCAGTTATCATCGACACAATTGATCTACATCCAACAATCTCTCTATCAAAACATGAAGTACACAAATATTTGGAACCCTTCAAAGGATGGAAAATCAACTTTACCTGTTCATATATAGACATTCCACGGTTCAATCCATATCTTACAATACATCACCCGAATATCAATCCAGGAGCAGGCATCAATAATAGAACACAACATGGATCAGGAGTAGGCATTCTATTCATCACACCACAAGGTCATACAATCCCAAAAGCATACAAATTAAGCTTTCCATGCACCAACAACACCACAGAGTATGAAGCTTTGGTTATAGGTATCAAAATGGTTATAAAATGGAACATTACACAACTACAAGTCTTTGGAGACTCTCAGCTCGTCATTAATCAAATCAATGATGATTATCAAACAAAGGATGAAAAATTGATGCCTTATAAAAATATGGTTGATGATATCAAGAAATACTTTGTAGAAATAACTTTCCAGCAAATTCTAAGAAATGACAACAAAGCAGCAGATGCCATGGCTAAACTTGCTTCTCTCCTTCAGACACAGGAAAATCAATAGCGTTATGAATTCCTGGTGGAAGAGTTGTTTTACCTTGCTCATAATTGTCTTGATTCCCAAACTATCTGTCACCTTGTGGGGCATGATTCCTCATTCTATGGCCAAACTTACACATACTTGAAAGATAACACCTTACCTCCCGACTTATCAAAAAATTAAAAGAGAAACTTTATTCTCCAATCCTCCCATTTTACTCTTGTCGTAGATACCTTGTTTAAACGAGGTCTAGATGGTACTCTCTTAAGATGTCTTGAACAAGAAGAATCTGAGAAGGCCTTACATGAAGTCAATAATGAAATTTGTGGCACTCATTCAAGTGGTCTTACCCTTTCGAAAAAACTCATACGCGTGGGCTATTGTTGGCCGACTAGAGAACGAGATTCTTTTCAGATAGGTAAAACATGCAAACAATGTCAGATCCATGGGAATTTGATACATGCACCAGCACAAGAACTTCACGCTTTAGCAACATCTTGGCCTTTCTGCGAGTGGGATCTTGATCTAGTAGGAAAGATAAATCCTTCTTCATCTAATGGTCACAAAATCATTCTTGTAGCTACAAAATATTTCACAAAATGGATTGAGGCAGTACCTCTCACAAATATCACAAGAAAACGAATTGTTGCATTTATCTTGAATTATATCATCTGTCGCTATGGAATACCAATGACCATTATCACTGATAATGGGCGACCATTAAAGAATCAAGATGTACAAGAGATATGTGAGAAATTCAAGATCCAACATAGATTCTCCACACCTTACTATCCACAGTGAAATGGGCAAGCAGAAGCATCAAATAAAACTATTTTGAAAATCCTCAAAAAGACAGTGAATAATGCTGGAAGAGATTGACATATTCAATTAAACCCTGCTCTATGGGCCTACCATACCAATAGGTGCCGCACCTTTCTCTCTTGTTTATGGATCAGAAGCAATACTGCCAATAGAAGTAGGATACCTTCTCTATGAGAATCATTAAAAGGTCTCATCCCAAATGAAGAACAACGAGTATCTAGATTACAAGAGTTAGAATTGATCCATGAACAAAGACAAAATGCCTTTGATCATTTAAAGGTATATCAACAAAGAATGTGTCGGAGTTATAATCACAGGGTCAAACCATGCGTCTTTCAAGTTGGAGAACTAGTACTAAAGGAAAATCCATGCAACTAGGCAGATCGAGAAAAGAAAGGAAAGTTTGAACCAAACTGGTTAGGTCTGTTTGTGGTCACAACAATATTTGGATTAGGAGCATATCAGTTATCAACATAGGATGGAAATCAGCTCGACGAACCCATCAATAGCATGCATATGAAGAAATTATATGTCTAAAAAAAAAAAAGGAGGTGAAAAAGGTGAAAAAGCAGGAAAAGAAAAGAAGTGAAAAAGAAAAAGCAGAAAATCCAAAAAAAAATCAAATATGAGAAAAAGTGCAATAAAAACAGATGGTGAAAACCTGGCAAACAACCTCTATCTATCTGCTAGCTCTTCCATCTATTAGTTCATGCATATTTTTGCTTGCATTCGTGTTTCAATCAGCGTTGTCCATATCAGTCATGAAGCCTTTGTACATACACAGGCATCCCAGCTAATCTCTCGCCATGGTTTGGATCATTGAGTATATCATTATGACTTTGTTTCTAGGCTTGGGGCAAGTCCTGCACTTAGCTGGGGGCAAACATCTTGATCATTTTGAGCTTAATCAAACAGGTAGAACAACAGTTAGGCAACTTTTAAAAACTAAGACACATCCAACATTGAACACGAGATCAAATTATAAACCATCAAACTATCACAAAGTCAATCTAAATGCAGGGATGATATTTTTTGAATAATAATTTTAACATGATGGTTCAACTTTTTAATCTTGATTTTTGCTATCATGATTTATGAGTGACTCTAGGATGTCTTTGACTAGAGGAACAAGGAAGGAACATGATATTTTTCTTGTCTGCTGTCTGTAAATTAATCATTAATATGTGCAAATTTGTCTCGGGACATGATCATCAGAGTATCATTGAAGACATTTCTGATTTGCGTATTGAAATGATTAATACTGCATGTTTTACACAAGCAACACTCAGGTCATCTTGGTTCAATTATACCTCGATGCTTGTGCTAACTTGCCATATCAAAATCCAAGAAAGTAGTGCTCAAGTCATCATGGTTTAATTACACCATCGATGTTTGCGCTCACTTCCCACATTTCAAAAGCTCAATGATGACAAAAATGCAATAATCCAGTGACTGATTCGATCATAGCTTTGCATTTTAGCTTGCATTTCATTCTTGCATGGGATCCTGCATGCTCATTTTATCCAAGGTTAAATCTATCGCAGGAATCACAAAGGTATCATCACAAGTGTATACGCAATCAGACTAATGGCTCATATCTCTCCAGATATTGTTGACCCAGCAAAAATCTTATGCTATCCCTCTCAACAGAATCAACATTAACATATCCAAATCTTTCTGCAACTTGATATCAACAAGCTGTCAGTTCTTTATCTAATCAATCTTATCAATTCTATCAATCTAACCTAATCGATTCTATCATGTCTTATACAAGATGTATCTTTCCTGAAACCAGACATTCTGATCATGTCTTATACAGGATATATTGTTCTTGAAACCAGATGCTTTGATCATATTTGTCTTATACAGGAGGTATCATTCCTGAAACCAGACTGAATCTTGATCTTATTGATCTAACCAATCAAGCTTTATCAATAATCAAGAACCACATCACCATGATCATAGAACTCGCATTTTCATCAACCACAGTTGCAGAAATCAAATCAATAATCTATCGGGAAATCAATTTTGCAAAGATCCAAAAACTCCAAAGATTAGTTATCTCAATTGATCTCTCGAGGGGGCATCATCATATCAGAATTTATCAATCAAGAGCTGGGGCATCCTATCGAACCAATATCATCATCAAAATGAGATTATTCTTTGAATCAACGCGTCATCACACCTCGCTTCAAAGAGGGGCAAAATGTATACACCTAAAAATGGTCTGAAGATAATTAATTGAATAAGCAATTATTTAATTAATCCCTCTCCCTAATTTAATTGAATTCATTAGCAATTTGATTAAATTATCCCCTTTCATCTACTTATTAATAAATCTAAGGATTTGTTTAATAGGTTCATTTCAATAGTCCTCTTTGATTAATTAATTCAAATTAATTAATTCTTCCCCATCAAATTCAATTCTTCTAATCCCTAGTTAATTAAAACAAATCAATTTATGAGCTGTTGAGAATTAATTAGTCTTTTCCTATTATTTGAATTTTTAAATTCAAATTACCCACATGCCTCCTTATCCTAACCTCCTATGGTGTGGATACTCTCCCCTTGAGACACATGGCATTCTTAGGCCACATGTCCCCTCTCTTGGAAGCCTCTTGACACTTGTCACCATAGAGATGACAAATGTTCCCTTTTATCCAACCTCTCTTGGAAGCTTCTTGACACTTGTCACCATAGAGATGGCAAATGTTCCCTTTCATCCAACCTCTTTTCCAACCTCCTCCAATTTCACCATTGATATCTTCAGACTCAATCTTGACCGTTGATTCCTACCACCTCACCCCTGGCCTTGGAAATCCTATAAATAGACCCCATTTTGGAGCAATAATGATCCCATCTCATTTGTATTTCAGGCATTGTTACTATAGGCATAATATCTCTTAGCATATCATTTGAGCATTGTTATTATAGGCAACTGCATTCTTAGATCTAGCTTATTTTCTAGCATAATTGTTGAGTCATGTAACTTAATCATTCTCTTTTCTAGCTTAATTGCATCATTATCATTTCAAATCCTCCATCTAGGTGTAGTCAAGTCATTGGAATTTGCTTATCCAGATATGAGAGCAAATCCACACTTGCATCTCTTAGGAGGCGATAGATCGCTTTGCTATGGTTTTATCTTTCTTTGTTTTAAATTTGCTAACCATGCTTGTAATGATCTATTGAGTGTTTTTTGGTGCAGCTGCAGGTATCACACTTCACAGACACGACACAAATAACCATAGGCTATAATAAAATAAATCAAATGGATAAATAATAAATAACCCAAGACTATAAAATAATTAAATATCCTTACTAAATAATTATTCAATATTAAAACTCAAAACATTAATAAATAATAAATAATAAATAAATAGCTATTTAAACAATAAATTCCAAACGAACGATAAATAAATAAGTAAATAAATAATAAATTCCAAATAATCAAAATGCCAATAACTCAGTAATAAATAAAAGACATTAAATCACATAAAATTAAATACTCAAATAAAACTATATTAAACCAACCATTAAATTAATCAATCAAGGGCCATATAAAATCATGCATAAATTAATTAAATAAGTCAACAATAACTAGCATACTCACAAAGCCATATCTCACTAACTGACATGGTGAATTGTGCCAAGACGCTGACGACTCAAAGTGAACAACTTAGACCTAGAGTATGTGTAGGGAACTCATGTCATCTCCGGACCACATGCCATTGGGATTTAAAGACATGCTCAGACCTATGGAACTAGGTGGAGTCGATGTCTGGTACCTGCAAATCCTGCAATCACAAAGCAATGATACAACATATATATATATATCATAACAGGCAAGTGATAGGGAATCACAACGACACATCTCGCTCGCAATGAGTGATGTGACATTGTCCCTCTCACGAAGACAGTCATACAATAATCGAACACGTCGCATAATAAACTCGTCATATGTAATCATAAACTAGGGTTAGTGAAATCATAATAACATCAAATCCATGATCAATATAATCCATCAATAATCCATTAACATATATATATGATCCATTAAACACATATATCCATAAAATCACATGATCAATAATGATAGCATCACCATCCATATAAACCATCAAAATAACATATGTTCAAATAATGTATAACATCATAATGAGTATCTGAACATAGATACAGTCATAATCCAAAAGATCGTAAATAGTCTAGATAAGTCTATCAAGCATGAAATAAAAGTCAAGTCAAGGGTGGACACTACAATAGGACAATCATTTATGAGATGATGAAATGTGAGAGTCAATGGGATTTACAAAGCCAAGCTCCACTAAAGTCTCCCCAACTAACTTCACCTTTTGTTGATCCTTCTTCCTTCCCACCTTAAGAGGCTTCTCCAAAGCACCTTTCTTTAGAATATTTTGATGAATTCCTAAAAAAGGTGGAGTTTCCTTACTTTTGCTACCATCCAGTGAATCCTTCTCTACATGGGCCATGGAACTCGTAATTCCTGATCTATCTTTGCTTTCTTTACATCCACTTGTTCCCATCTCACCCGAAGACTCCAAGGGGATATCTGTGTCCATTTTCACATCTACCCCTTCTTATGATTCAACATAAATAGTATTGTTTTCTTCACCAACTAATTCCCCTATTACCATGAGATCTTGGACAATAGGCATATTTGCAATGGCTCCATCAAACTAATCTAAATAATCTAGAGCATCAAATTTATTAAACACCTCATCTTCCTGCCTGTCATTTAGTATCCTCTTTTGGCCTCGTCCCTTATTGCAAGTTTTAACTGCAGTAAATCCATCTTTATCCTCCCTCATATGAGCTTTCTCTTTATCTTGTTTGGGAGGTGAAGTAACTATCTCCATCTTAGAGGCCCCTACCGATTTATATCTGGGATGTATCTTCTGCAAATGCCCATATTCATGACAAATTCTACATCGAAATGGTAAAGTTTCATAATCCAACTTTTAGATCCATGAGCTAGTTCCCAACCATATTTCCATGGAATCAGGTAAGGTCTTATTCAAATCAATTTCAACACACACATGTGTAATGTTGAAAAAGGTGAATGATGGAGATCTAGAAGAAATATTTTCTTCCCTCCGAGGAGAGATGCAAGTTTCACTTCGGATTTCCCTTCAAACACTTTTCACGCGATACATTAGAAGAGGGGGGAAAATACACTAGATTCAACCTCTAGAAAAGGAGATTGAATTCTGAGTGATATAAGAATGGTAAGTTAATCCCCTCTTCTGGAATGAGATTTGAATTGTATTGTGTACTTATAATCAAGTGAAAAAGCGACAAAGATATGATTATAACTTGAGATAGAAGCGTAGGATGAAGCTGTGCACCTGGATCTAACAATAATCTGACGAGACGAAGCTGCCCTGTGAATTTGAGAAAAAGTTGCCCGGACCGTGGTGGGAGTGTACACGGTCCTCTAAAAAATCTGAGAAACGAAAAGGGTTTTTCCGCCTCTGCAAATGGATTCTAAATCCAAAGGTACAGTCATGCACCTGCAACCTACACATAGAAAATAGAGGAAAAGGGGTTGGGATTGGGGGTTTGCCTTCAGGTCAAACCCCAGTTTTTGAATTAACTAAATAATGAAAGAAAGTACTTGCAAGTAAATGTAAATGAAAGACTGAAATGTAAATCACCTCAAGGGAGGTTGTGATAGAAATGTTGATAGAATTTTTTGTATGAAGTTGAATGTTGGAATGAATCTCCTCTTCAATGGTTGAATCCTTGACTTGAATGCAAACCTAGCCTTGAAAGGAGACTTGAGAATGCTCAATGTTGGAAAAGAATGCTTGAATTCTCTTGAATGCTTGAATGTGTGATCTCATGTATTTGTGTTATCCCAAAATGGAAGGGGAAATGCGACTTATATACTTGTCAATTAGGGCTAATTAACTGATTTTCCATCACAGGCCGACATTGGGGGACTTTTCCTACTTAATGCACAACCTCCAAAACATAATTGAAAAGGGTCCTATCCCAAAATGGGGCAAGGATAGGGGCACCACACCCCTGTCTTGCCCTTTTTTCTAGGACAGGATGCAGTTCGGGCAGTGCAAATGGCAAGAGAGATGCAGTTTTCAAGTGTCGAGCAAGTCTTTGATCTCTGATCAGGCTTAGGGATTCAAATTGCGTGCGTGAGGACCCTAATGTGGTTGAAAATTGCAAGGGTTGCAATTTTATGACACTACATTTAGCCCCCACTTTAGCGGGAGTATAAGCGTACGCCAATACTGTCGGTAAAGTACAAGGAAACAAGAATGAAAGACTTCTACCACATCAAGGAGGCAAGATGCACCAAGCCCCCAGTGGACTAAGGATCTTACAACATCGATTAACAAAGTAAAAGGGAAGATCAAGAAGGGAAAACCATGACTGCAAGTAGCAAGGTTCCCCTCACTATGAGTCATGAAAAAAGATACCAAAATTATGAAGCAAATCCAAGTTCACTAAATAATTCTAAGAATCAAAAAGGAAAATATGAGCGGAGTGTATGCCCCCAAGTTAAAGCAATTGCACACGCCTTATCGGGAGAGATTGCTTTAAGGTAGGATACACCTCAAGAGAGAGAGAAGAGAGGGAGCACGTTATCACAAGGATTTAGCCCCCAAGTGAGGAATAAAGCCAAGGATAATGAACACAAAACTCAAAGCACAAGGTAGTTTCTCTTTCCTCGGGGTCAGTATGTTGTATGATAACTCATTTATATCATACATGTATATGTGCATATAATAATCGTCATTCCCCAAAGAAAGGACACAATCTTAGAAGAAAGGGAGGAGATGATGACTTTCGAGTCAACATGAAAGAGACCAAAAGAGATCTCAATACTTTGCATTGACCTCAAGTAGACATTGAGGGAAAAATAGAAGAACAGGGATACACATAGAAGAATGGTCACAAAAGAGCAAGAAAGGAGAGAGAGAGAGAGAGAAGATCTACAGTGCTAATATTGCTAATCTAGCACGACACACGCCTCCCGATCTTGTTGATCACTATTTTGGGAAGGCGAGCAACATGCTAGAGGAGCAACATAGAGCATAGCAGATGGAGCTATCACAAGATCCAAACAAGGACTATGCTCATGTGGTAAGTCACCGTGTTCAATTCTAGGAGCTAGGATTAGGGTTTGTGAAAATTTAGTTGATAAATGATTGCCCACATAAATATATTCATAATCAATATCGGAAGCATTAGGAGTTGTATGGCCATCATGAATAACATTTTCACTCATTTCTTCATTAAAATTTAGAGAAAGAGGAGCATGAACACGAATAGGAGTAAAGCCATCACATGTTTTGTGCAACTTATGATTTGGAGATGTAGGTTGAACATCTTGCTTAGGAGAAGAGGGAATCATTTCAACTGTTGGATTTTTAGGAGATGGAATAATTTGAGGGACAACTTCATGATCTCAAACACGACTTCTTCGCCAACATTCTCTTGCACAATGATTTCATCAAGTCTTAGTAGAAGGTTAAGAAGGAGGAGTAAAATTTGAAAAAGTAGGAATGTTTTTCTCTTTGATAGTTGAAGGTTTAGGTTGAGGTCTTTTAGGTTGGACAAGAGGAGAAGCAGGCCTCTTCTCTCTATAAGAGGAAGGAAGTGGAACTGTGCCATATAAAGGAGGAATGTTAGGTGTAGGAAGAAGACCAGGTCCATCATGAGGAGGAGGTACAGGTCTAACCTTAGGAGGAATATTGTTGTTCTCCTTAGGAGAAGGTATAGTCACATCCATAGGAATAGGTTGAAGATCTTCCTTAGGAGGGAGATTAGTTCTATCTGTGAGGGGGAAAACTTCATCTTCAAGTATGATAGAAATGCCAATTGTTGGGGATCTAGGTTGACTTAAGGATAGGATCATATCTTTCTTCCATTTTTGATAAAATCGAAAAAGAGCATCACTCCTTGATGGAAGAGATTGAAATTGATTAGGCCAAAAGAAATCAATAGGAACACTAGGGATTCTTTCGGATCGACGAAATAAGCTATGGTTCACAGTTATGATTTCTCCATTGTGAATTTCAAACATTTATGGATTGCAGAAGCAATAGCTTTCATGGAAGATAGCCAAGGGTAGCCCAACTTCACATGGAATTGCTCGAAAGAGGGTATGATAACAAAGTCAACATCCATAGATTTAGTATGAACTTCAATAGGAAGGGTGATAGAGCCAATGGCAGGACAAGAGAATCCATCAAATAACTTCACAATTACATTAGAGACATCATATATTGGTTTATGCAATCATAAAGTGAAAAGATACTCCTCAGTGATGATGTTAACAATGCAAGAGGGATCAACAAGAGCACCAAGACAAGGGATATCCTTAACCTTCACAACTATGTGTAAAGGGCCATCAAGTTCTCTAATGGTCTCACTAGGGTCAAATGTAATACAAGAATCCTTAGGCACATCTTATTTTTCTACCATATTTACCAAGTTTGGAGCCATAGAAATGAATTCCTCAAAGGAGAAAGAAGTATACTCAGTCTCAATATCATTAGAGGTATGAGAAGGCAAAGGATCAGTAAAAAATTTAAGATTTTGATTAGGAGGAGCTACTGATTTATTTCCCTTATCATTTACACCTGCCACATATATAACATTGTTATCAATCAAATCTTGAATCTTACTTTTCAATGCGAAACATTTCTCAGTATCATGACCAGGATTATGATGAAATTGACAAAAGGAATTGTTATCAAAATAAGGGGGTGCAAGTTTAGAAGGATCAACTTGTTTTATAGGAGGAATTTTGATAACATTTCTTTGCAACAACTGAGACATAATACTATGTAAAGATTCATTCAAAGGAGTAAATTGTCATCTCTTTTGAAAAATTTAGAAATAGAAGGCACACCTGTTGTAGCATTCACATTGTTGTTGTTGATTGTATCATTAAACTTGATGAAGCTTTTTATTGGTTTGAACTTTGCAAAGGGTTCTTGAAAACTCTCCTCCTTATAACTCGGAGCCATAGGAGTAGATTGCTCCATTTGACTCACAGCCAGTTGATAATTGTGGAGTGTTGCGCACAACTGCGAAAAGGAAGTAAACTCAAACAAAAGAAACTTTTACCTGATATATTTTTGAAAATTAGAAATGAAAATTCTTTGAATATCATTTATCAGGTACATGAAAAGAAATTTGAGCACACAAATGCTTACATCTACCAATGAAATCAGTCACTTTTTCTTTAACACCTTGCTTACAATGCATTAAATCGGTCAAAGTGATTTTAGGACCAATGTTATTTTGAAATTGTTGGATGAAAGCATTTGCTAATTGTTGAAAAGAAGTGATGGAATAAGAAGGAACAGAGCAATACCATTGTAAAGCCTTATCTCTTAATGTTATTGTAAACAATTTTGCAATCAATCTTTGATCATGAGCAAAATCAATACACAATGTTTGAAATGTTTTGACATACGTAAGAGAATCATCTTTTCCATTATAGAGTTCCAATTGAGGGACCTCAACATGCTTAGGTGGTATGAATTTAACAATATCAAGAGAAAGTGGGCTTGCAACATCAAAGGTGGGCACACTAAACCTGGATTGACTCATAGAAGCAATTTTTTGTTGTAAGGAAGACATGGTTTGAGCAAGATTGTTAATGGTTGCTTTGGTAGAAGAATTGATGTTAGACATGGTTGATTGAGAAGGTGATGTGATGTTATTTAAGGAAGGCATGGATTGAGAATAAGGTGGTGGGACATTATGATAAGTAGGCATAGGTGATGATTGTATAGGAAACAAGACACTTAAAGGAGGAACACAATTCTTGAATGAATTGCCCCCTTGTGTCACACTGATTGGTTGAGGGATAATATGAATACTTATGGAAGACATTGGTAAAGATGGAGGATTAAATGAAGAAGAGGGATTGCCCCCATGACCAATGGTTGTAGGAATGACATTTTGAGTTGATGTAGCCATGATGTTTGAAGTGAAAATAGGAATACTAGCCAATGAAGTGGTCAAAGGAATAGAAGAATTGATTTGATTTGAAGGTTGTGAATAACCTAAGTTCTCAGCACAACTCATGATAGGCATGACATTAGAATCAACAATATGAGCAATGCCACACAATATATCAATTCCATTATTATCACTTTGAATCATGCATTTAAGGCCTTAAATTAATGGAAGAGCTTCACTATTAGGGTATTCTTGGGACATCCATTGTTGAAAGTTATAAAATTTATTGTCCAGTTTTGAAAGTTAATCAATGGAAACTCTAGTCATAGCTTCTTCTTCATCATGGGATAAATGGGCTCATGATTAGGATGGGAAGCATTAGCACTATCCTCATTAAAGAAGTCACCCAAATTAGGCTCCACGTCCTTGGTAATTAAACCTTGGGAGGCCTTAATTCTAATGCTTCATCTAACAAGGATAGTTTAGGTAGGACTAATAGTGGTGAAACTCATGCACTAAAGGGATAATTGAAAGTTTGAATTTTGAACAAAGCTTACAAAATTGAGTAATGCAAAATTTAAACAGTTTGAACTTTGTTAGAAGAAGAAAATGACACAATTTCCAAAATAATAAATTAAAGGAAATTGGAATTTTTAAATTAGGGCCAAGGGGATACCACTTAATTTTAAAATTAACAAAACAAAATTTTTAAAATTAGGGCAGATTTTAATTAACCTCTTAATTTTAAAAAATTTCTTGAAATTTAAAATGTTGAATTTTGGAGGTATTTTCAATGTTAGAGGGATAAAAAATCGACAAAATCAGCCAATCTTCTAGATTTAGGTTATTAAATGCAATCATAATAGTCTCTCAAAATTTCGAGAAAAAAGCCGAGGACCATGGCAGGAATACACATGGTCTAACCAAATTTTTTCAAAATTTTTTGGGATGAATATTATGATGATTTTAAAGCTAACCCCCCAAAAATGGTGACTTTTACGATTTTGAGATAGGCAAAATTAAGGTTCAAATGTGGAAATAGGACCCTATTAGGGTTTTGAAGAAAAAAGGGACTTGTACTGCAAATTTGAAAAGGGTCACACCTAAAGGGGAGGGACACCTTGGAGAATGTTTTAGAAATTTGAATTTGAATGAAATTGATTGAAATTTGTACAAAATCGAATTAATTTTGAAAATTAGGGGTTTATGACCTAACCACTGAATTTTTGAAATTTTGAATTTTGAAAAGGAGGGAAATTGAAAATTTGAAATGTAGGAAAGAAGATAAATATGAAAATAGTCACATATCTGAAAATTAAATGGAAATTCAATTTTTGCACAATTTCAAGATGATTTTAAAAAATTAAGGTTTTGACAATTAACCTCTTAATTTGATTTGCAAATTGAACAAGGCAATGAAGAAATTGAATTTGACAAACAAAGCAATTTTCAGATCTAAGATAATAACCAACATTTTTTACAAAACACAAGTTCAATTTCAATTTTTAAAACTAGGGTTTTGAATGAGTTAACCACCAAGTTTGCATAAAAATTAAACTTGCAAATAAAAAATATGCAATGATTTTCAGAATAAAGCATGTAAGACGTCGGGTTCACCAAAATATAATGTTGAAAAAGGTGAATGATGGAGATTTGGAGGAAAGCTTTTCTTCCCTCCGAGGAGAGATGAAAGTTTCACTTCGGATTTCCCTTCAAACGCTTTTCATGCATTACATTAGAAGAGGGGGGGAAATACACTAGATTCAACCTCTAGAAAAGGAGATTGAATTATGAGTGATATAAGAATGGTAAGTTAATCCCCTCTTCTGGAATGAGATTTGAATTGTATTGTGTACTTATAACCAAGTGAAAAAGTGACAAAGATTTGATTATAACTCGAGATAGAAGCGTAGGATGAAGCTGTGCACTTGGATCTAGCAATAATCTATTGAGACGAACCCGCCTTGTGAATTTGAGAAAAAGTTGCCCGAACCGTGGCGAGAGTGTACACGGTCCTCCAAAAAATCCGCAAAATGAAAAGGTTTTTTTGCCTCTGCAAATGGAGTCCAAATCCAAAAGTACAGTCGCGCACCTGCAACCTACACACATAAAAGAGAGGAAAAGGGGTTGGGATTGGGGGTTTGCCTTCATGTCAAACCCTAGTTTTGGAATTAACCAAATGATGAAAGAAAGTACTTGCAAGTAAATGTAAATGAAAGACTAAAATGTAAATCACCTCAAGGGAGGTTGTGTAGAAAAGTTGATAGAATTGTTTGTATGAAGTTGAATGTTGGAATGAATCTCCTCTTCAATGGTTGAATCTTGAACTTGAATGCAACACCTATCCTTGAAAGGAGACTTGAGAATGCTCAATGCTGGAAAATAATGCTTGAATGCGTGATCTCATGTATCTGTGTTATCCCAAAATGGAAGGGGAAATGCGACTTATATACTTGTCAATTAGGGCTAATTAATTAATTTTCCATCAAGCCGACTTTGGGGGAGTTTTACCGCTCAATGCACAACCTCCAAAGTATAATTGAAAAGGGTCTTGCCCCTAAATGGGGCAGGGACAGGGGCGCCATGCCCCTGTCCTGCCCTTTTTTCCAGGGCATGATGCAATTTGGGCAGTGCGGAGGGAAGAGAGATGCAATTTTTCAAGTGTCGAGCAAGTCTCTGGTCTCCGATTAGGCTTAGGGATTCGAATCGCATGCGTGAGGACCCTAATGTGGTTGAGAATTGCAAGGGTCACAATTTTATGACACTACAACATGAGCATAGGTAATTACCTTATTTTCCATTTTTTTTGTGAAGGGACTATTGGCTTTCCAAGTTGCATTGCAACTAAATTGAAGATGTCCTCTCTCCAAAACTCTAGTGGAAACTTTGAAATCCTCATCCATACAAGAATCCACAATGGAAGCTCTTATGTAGGATTGAATCCAACATGCCAAGGCTTGACAAAGAGACCAATTTGATTGTAGAAATGGGGTCCCCTTCAAAAAATTTATTTCTATTAGACATGCAAGAGAAAATCACCAAAAAATAGCCACTGGCCACCAGCTATACTTCCATTTCCCCCTCTAGATTCCATGTACAGTGAGCCCATGACTCTAACAAGGGTAAATACACTCGAATCCCCATAAAATTGCATATCAAGGAATGTTTAGAAAAATAACTAATGTCTTCCTCCATGAAATCTAGTTGAATCACCACAATAAGTCTATTATCACTCCTTGTCAAGCATCCATTAACCTTTGTGGGCTGAAATTCCTCAACATGAGAAGAACTTTCTCCTAGGCCAAAACCATGCACCCCAAACATAAGATTCTCATGCAAATTTGCAATTAGGGAACTTCCAATCACAACATCTTTAAACTACATGCTTATCCCTCCAAAAATTCCTATTTGCATAGCCATGCAAGGCTATACCAAGAACAAAAACAAGAACAACCAAACAAATGTTTAAACAAAACCAAACCCTCAATCGGTAAACCATGGATTTGCAAAAAACACAACCAACAACTAGTCTTGCAATGCTCTGATAACACATTTGCACACTCTAATCTTCACACACCCTGAACATTTCTCTAGAACCTCCCCAATGTACACAGAAACCCTCCATCACCCCTGCAACACACCCACTTGCAAACTCCCTCGAACACCCCTAAAAATAGACAAAATGCAAGCCCAAGCAACATAGTCACTCATGACTAGGACAAAAGATGGTAGTCAGGGGCTGAGCCCTATCCCTCTAACCAGGATGCCACCTCTCCCACCGCTCTCCCTAGACTTCATAAGCTTCACCAAATTGATTTTTTTATTATAATTTATCCCATTTTTAGATTTAATTATAATTGATGCCTCATTACTGATTTATTCTTTATAGCTTTTTCTTTTTCCAAGGTTTGTAATTTGTGATTTTCATTTCACGTAACCTACTCACCCTTGATTCAAACCCTTGCAATTTTTTTTGCATTAAAGAGAGTATAAATGTACATAAACATCCATATGTGATAGAGTTGAGACAACATCAAACTATCACTAAAGAGAATACAAAAAATATATCATCATGGCCACACAAGGCATTGTCATTATTGAAATACTATCAACACTTATAACGATTCTAGAAATAAATAAATAAAAATGCGTAGATCAGTATATATCATACTATAAAGTGTCATTTGTTCCTATACAAAATTCATTGAATTTGCCAAAAAAGGTATTCATCTTTTCCAGCATTACCATAATAGTTTATGCTTTTGCTATATTGGTCTAGGTCCCTCCATCCAATGGGGGGTCAATGGCCGAGATTTCATCATTGGAATTAACCACCTCCAAAGCTGAGCATTCACCCTAGCTCATGTAGTACTCGGTTTCCTTCTTTTTGGTCATAGTTTCTGTAGATACTTAAAAATGTCCTCTTACTAATATCACTAAATATTCATTTTTATTAATAAAATAATTCTTTAATTATTTAATTAATCTAACTTTATTCTTCTAAATTGATATTTCATCATTTTCCATCATAAATTAATCTAATTCTATTCCTCTTTATCATTTTCAACACACATTAATTATTCAATTTCTATCTTAATCATTTAATTAATTGGTTATTCTCCCTTAAAATTATTTAATTAATTACAATTTATTTACTTTAATTAAATGGTCTTTATCATTTAATTAAATTCAATTTCTATTTTTCCCTAATTAAATAATTTATTTAGCAAAGTTACTAATTTTGGCAAGTTACTAATTTTAGTAGGTTGTTGTTTTTAACAGGTTACTAATTTTAGCAGGTTGTCATTTTTAGCAGGTTACTAATTTTGGTAGGTTGTTTTTAGCAGGTTACTAATTTAGGCAGGTTGCTATTTTTAGCAGGTTTCCATTTTTAGCAGGTTACTAATTTTAGCAGGTTACCATTTTTAGCAATTTCTTATATTAAAAAAAAACTTTCTGATGTTGTAATTTTGCTTTCTATTGATTGCCTCTATTACTAATGTTTCATTTTCAGCATGTGGCAAGCAAAGTTTGGAGGAGAAAAGCACATGAGTGGTCAAAGACAAGAAATTGAAAACTAATAACTAATTTGTGTTTCCGGAGGTAGCATAGGTAATTGTCTGTGATTTCTAGAATAGATAACACTTCAATTGGTGCTTTAAAATTAACCATTGTTTGTCGTGACTAGAGCCTTAAGCTCATTTTTGTTTAACGTTAGTAGTGGGCCTGCCTCCCAAGAAGCCTTAGGTCAGGTAAGAGGGAACAACCCAAGCGGGTACTAATCTGGTTTGTTATATAAATGAGGGAGCGACTAAAGTCAAGCCTAACTGGCATTAGCTCCTACCATTCTGGCTAATCCAAAAGGGGTTTCATACCCCAAGTACGGTTATGGGTAAGTGCACCAAGATGGTGAATAGAAAAGTGGCCACATGCAAAAAAAAATGAAATTTCTCATAACACGTGCGTGTTCTAGAAATTCAAAAATGCGCCAAAAACAATTAAAAAACAAAAAGTTCCTCAAAACCCATACGGGTTTTGAGGAAATTTACATTTTACAATAAAAAATCAAAAGTTCCTCAA